>NC_135752.1:41715403-41812903 GCF_041903045.1 Epinephelus lanceolatus | reverse complement strand
TTAATGTGAATTTACTGTCAGGAGGCCACGCCCACTGCACGGCTCAGGTGGCTTCACCTGTCAGGAGGCCACGCCCACTGCACGGCTCAGGTGGCTTCACCTGTCAGGAGGCCACGCCCACTGCACGGCTCAGGTGGCTTCACCTGTCATTTCCTCTTTTGTTTTATAAAGACTTCTCTGTAGTACTGTGAGTTTTTAAAGTGTAATATATATTTCTGCTGAAAATGGGTCTATTTTTGGAACAAATAAAGTTTGTTTCTGCTCACTGACGTTTGTCACTGTTATTCCTGTTATTGGCCAGTGATCTATCAGCTTCCTGTTATTGGCCAGTGATCTATCAGCTTCCTGTCCTCACCCTCATCAATACCTCTGTGAGCCGCCACTGCCCGTCAACAAAAACAAAGACAACTATGGTTAAATGTGATAAGACCAAAGGACTGGACGGAGGCCATCATCAAAAATGCTCACATGTGCAGCGCACACTTCATATCAGGTTAGGGAAAAAGTATTTCCTGTTGTAGGGATGAATAAGGTTATGTGTATTAAGGGTTATCATGTCCACCTCATCAGAAACTGGGGAGGGATTAAGAGGAAGATTGGATTTCTCTGCAACGCTAACTTTTTAGCACATTAGCTAACGTTAGCTTCCATAGCAAAACAAACAAGTGTCGTCCTCCTTTGTAAGATTGGCTTCCTGTGACATCATCCATCCACTGAGTGAGAGCATACGGGTCGGCCAGTCTGGTCCCGATGGTCAGTGTTTACTTATTCCAGTAACACTGGCGGTCCCGGAGAGTGAGTGACCTGACATGGTGCGTTGGTAAATTCAGTCTGACGCTCCAGTTTGTGTCAGAGTGCGCTCCCACACTCACAATGAGTGTTTCTGAACGCACCACTCACATCATCTTCCTCCATCGTCTTAAACACAACACAACTTGTTAGCTAGCGCTAGCTAATGTCTGTGGAGAACTGTTTTGCCTCCAGCTAAGCCCCGCCCACCAACACACGTCATCCTGTCTACTAACAGTAAAAGTGTTTTTAACACATCTGAACTCTGAGAGTTTACATGTACATTCACACATACATAGGCCTATATGTACATATATGTATGTATATGGATTTTCACATTTCCAACGGTCCTTGAACGCAACATGACAAACGATAGCCTACATTATTTCAGACATTTCATCAGAATTTTATGTTTCATTAAAAGTTGTCCAAATATGAAAAAAAAAATGATGACAAACTTAAACTTTTCAAAATTTTAACTTTTACTTTAAAAGTTTTAAAAACCTAATAACTGGTGTTTACTGATTCACCATCGAGTTAAAAATCAGAACAATGAGAACAAGAAAAGGAAACAAACAACTCCATTCATTTATCACAGAGTTTCTCTCTTCACCATCTGTTATATCCTTCAACTACTTTAATTATGGATACAATCAGAGTCTGTCTGTCTGTCTGTCAGAGAGTCTGTCTGTCTGTCAGAGAGCCTGTCTGTCTGTCTGTCAGAGAGCCTGTCTGTCTGTCAGAGAGTCTGTCTGTCTGTCAGAGTCTGTCTGTCTGTCAGAGAGCCTGTCTGTCAGAGAGCCTGTCTGACCATCATTTCCATTCAGTCACACTGAGGCTGACCACTCCTCAGCGTCGGGTTGATGAGTTGCCTAATTTTAATTTCCCTTGAAACATTTGGCCTAATAAATTATTTCAAAGACACCATGATCATATTCTGGGTTATTAAATAATGAACTCACAATCAGAATATCAATAAATAAAGATGTAAATACAGAATGAATTATATAAAGACATTGTGTGACTGAGCAGGACACATTATAAATACAGAACGCAGGTTGTTGTTCATGTGCAGCTGATTGTGAGACAGAAAACACTGCTGCTCTGTTACTGAGAACATCATGTGGTAACTGTATCTGTGTCTTCATCATTATATATATAACATTATGTGTGTGCAGACACAAACTCCATTAAAACTTTCTGTAGCTGTTAATAAAGCCTGTCATCAGCTGCCGCCGTCATTAGAAACTGACGTCGCTTCTCTCCTCGTGTCTCATCCTCTCATCTCTCCTCGTGTTCTATGAGGGCGGAGCTAAGACGCAAGGAAGAGACTCAAGTGAGGGAAACATGGATGCGAGAAATGGTTTTGGGATGAACCCAGAGAGCTGAAGCCTTCATCACTGGAGGATGACTCTGGTGTTTGTCTCATTCATATCTGACCCCCACCCCCGCCGTGTGACGTCATCTGTGTTTAGAGGCCATATTGTGAGAAATAAAACCCGTCTGTGATGAACTTATTAACATTCAGCTTTAATCTTCATCCATCAGCTCGGTTTAATCTTCATCTTCATCATTAACATGAACTTCCGGTATCATTAGCCTTACCTGACAGGCAGCAGCTGCCGCAGTTTCACCTGACAGACTTTCTTTTTTTAATCCTTTATTAATAGACTTAACATTGCATTACATTAAATGCAATTATAACAACGTATTGCAGAACATTGGATGTGTATTCATAACAACGCATTGTTGATTAACATGTTGCTACTCTGTAACATTCTTCAAAAAGACATTAATAACATGTAAAATGACATAACTAAAAAGAAGATAAAATGGACCAAAAGGAACAGAAAATAACTCATATGCTAAGAACATAAGAAGGAAAAGAAAACATGTCCCGACAATAAGGTGTATGAGGGAAAAACTATACCATATGCCGAACAGCCTCATCAGTTTTGTTACATATCACACATTTAGATCATTCAATACGTAGGATTTTACCAATTATTTGAGAGGTCTTAAAAGCTTTCTTGTTTTTAGTTGTTTTGGAGACAGAAGCAAAGAGATATTGTAATTCGACACGAAATAAATTTACGTTAGGTTTAGTCTGAGTGATTCTAGATTTATGAATGTGAAACTTGCCAGTAAGACAGATGGCTTTGAGAGCACAGTTGATAGAGAAAATCAGTAGAGCAGCATCAGTCCAAAATTCTCGAGAAAAGGAACAAGTGTAGAATAGATGAGAAATCGATTCGCTTTCAGCTTTACAGAAAGAGCAAAGTGGAGAGACAGTTGCTGACACCTGACAGACCTGACTCGGGGAAATGCTGGCTCTCCGCTGTATCGTGACGCACGACGTGCTGCGTCACTTCCTCAAACAACATGGCGGCGGCCTGGCGGAGGGTGTGCAGCGGACTGACTGTCAGGTATTCACCTTTGTTTTGGTTCTTTAAAGTAAACACAGCTACGTCAGTGACGTCTTCACTCTGCAGCCTCGAGGCGAACACGTCATACCGTGTGACGTTTGTGCGGTGTTAGTGACGCTGTGTGTTAATGACGTATGACTCCACCAGACCCCGCTCAGAGTTTGTATCAAATTAACATTTGATGACAACATGCAGCTGGTGTGTTGAGTGTGACGTCCGACAGGTTAAGAGTGTGTGAATGAGAGGGATAAAGGTTTTGGCTCAGGTAACACGAACCACGTGTTTAACATACACCTGATTACGTCACAGGAACAGGTGAACGGGAGCTGACTGAAGCTGCTCTGGGTCAGAGTCAAGGGTCCCACAGAGACAAGTGTCCTCATGTGATCATCATTAACCCTCAGCAGACTGAGGAGGTTTCACTTACTGTGACCTGATGGACTGACTGATGGACTGACTGATGGACTGACTGATGGACTGACAGCAGTCTCAGGCGTGTTTTTTTATCTTCTTCTAATTGAATCTTTATTTAAACTGTTCACAGCAGCAGGATAAAGGATGTGAGGAATCAATAACCAATATCATTTATTTGTTTATTTATTTATTTATTTAGAAAATCAGGACAACGCATATTAATGAACATGTACGACAGCACACGTAAATATGCCAGATTGTAACCCGGGGGCTAATTTCCATCTGGAGTCCTTTAAGCATGTTGATTTTACAATACAAAAGAACAAGAGATATACAGTATTAAAAGTTTGTTATTTAAAACAAAAAAAGAAACAGAAAGCAGTTGCAGGAGAAAACAGGACAATGCATAAGTATGCGTTACAACAGGGAGTTAATACAGTACAGCAAGCAGTTAGGGGCGATTGCACGTTTGGTTCGCTCTAAGCCACACCTTCAGGTGGCTCTTGAAGGTGGCCAGGGTGGGACATTCCCTTATGGTAGAGGGCAGTGTGTTCCAAGCTGCACTCCCTTTAATAGACAGGGCGTTTTGGCTGAAGGACACAGAGTGAGAAAGCATGGTAGTAGAAGGTTGCTTCGACAAAAATAAACAAACAGGTTTTTTTGCATTTAAGATCTAGTAAGCCATGCTCATATGTGTGTAAGAGCTATTGAGAGCACACGTGCTGCCTCCTCAGGATTTTTAGCTTTAGTAAAAATTACAGTGTCGTCAGTGTAAAGCTGGACATCCACATGTAAACAAAAATCAGGTAAATCATTAATATACAATGAAAATAAGGGGGCATTCACACCTACCTCGTTTGGTCCGGACTTTCGGACTTTCCAGATAGTTCGGATCAAATTGACAGGTGTGAAAGCTCCCCCGGACCACGGTCCGGACTAAAGACCGAGTCTTTGGTCCAGCCTCAGGAGGTGGTCTCGGTCCGGACCATCCTGGACCAAGGTCCGCTACTGTGTAGTGTGAAAGCATGTTTTTGGAAGGTCCGAACTATCAGACCAAATACAGGACGTTACGTCACTTTCACCCCACGTGTAAGCTAAACAAAACAAACACAGTATGAGCCGCAGCAACACCTGGGGAGAGGAGGAGACAAGATTCATCCTTCAAATATGGGCGGATGATAGAATAAAAGCTGAACTTGAGAGAACACACCGGAACACGGAAACCTTCCAGCTGTTCGCGGAGAGGATGAGAGAGGGGGGGTACGAGAGGACGGCCGAACAGTGTCACCGCAAACTGAAAAAGCTGCGACAGGCTTATAACAAGGCGCGCGATGCCATTCGGAAGACCGGTGCGTCATCCAACGAAAAGGATAAATGTCCTTTTTATGATCAGCTGGATGGCATCCTTGGAACGCGCCCGACAAGCTCACCTGTCAGGGTGATGGAGTCTACACCCGCTGCGGGTGCGACCCCCAGCGCCGACACGTCATCTGGCAGCGGTCCCAGTGCTTCAGAAAGTGGTGAGTTGAGCCACATAATGTGTCTGCTATTGTCATTATTATTATTATTTGCAGTGTTATTTATACTTTGATTTCATGGGTGGACCCCAGGAAAATCAGTGGCTGCTGTGCATCTGCTAATGGGGATCCAATTACAAGAAACAAATAAACAAATAATTGTCCCTCTCTTGCCAGAAACTGGTTGTTTGCTTCTATCTTCTGCCATTGCTGTGATGACTGTGCTGCATATAGCCTAACAACAACAACAACAACAACAAAAAAACTTCATTTGTGATATGAGTACTCACAATGATCTGGGCTCAGGCATGTGCAGTGTTATATTTTATCAGTCATAAGGAGGGAGAGTACAGCTGCACCCCCAAAACACTAGCATCATTTTACCATAACTATCACCACCTTTAACAAGCTATCAGTTGTAGTTGTTATTTGTCATCATTACTTTTTTCTTGTCCTGACTGGGCCCCTCCAAATGTTGTTGCTGCTTCCATATTTCCCCAAGGGAACACCTGACTTGACTCGCATAACACAGCACATACAGATAGGATAGAATATAATGAAACTCTATAGCCAACACATGATGACATGATTGATTTTACTATTCTAGGTTTGTGGGTGGCCATATTGTATAGCTACTGCAGAATATTGTGAAGACATTTTTATAAATTCATAACTGCATTGCTACTCTTTTTACAGGAGTAACTGCTGCTTCCAGCTCTGCTGAGGATGGGCCAAGCACAGCAGCACCTCGCCGTGCTCGCAAGAGGAGGGCCAAGGAGATGCACTCGGAGATGATGGAGGAGTTTAACCGGGCAGAGGATGCTCGTCAGGAGAGGGAGAATGCCACTCTGGAGAGGTGGATGGGAATGCAGCAGGAGGCTGAAGAGAGGCGCTTCAGGATGCTGCAGGAGCAACAGGCGGCCACGAATGGCATGTTCATGAACATCATGCAGACATTCATGCAAAGCATGAGCCAACAACCTCCACAACCTGCAGCATCCTGGGGCCCCTTGTATCCTCCCCAGCAACCCTTATATCACCCACCTCCTCCTCCTCGTGTTTCTGGGTGGTCTGCACAGCAGTCCCACCCTCCACACCCACCTACCCGGGCCCACACTCCAAACCTTTTGGAGCAGAGCAGAGACCTGCTATATGGAGATGGAGAGAGTGAGGATAGGTACACTACACTATAGTATGGTGATCACATTTTGTCAAGTCAGGAGCAGAAAATTTTATTTTCAAAGATGGTCACAGGAGGGCTGTTCTGTTGTTGTGAGCTCTGAGCTGTTCTGGCTCCACTTCTCCTGCCTCTGAGAGCAATTTATTTAATTGAAGTTATTGTAATCAAAGACTCATTTTTAATGTAATATTTATTTTTATATGACCAAATCTGTTGAAGTTTCATACTACATCCTGATTTTTTTTAAATAAATTTTGATGACATGTTTGCACATTATGTTGTTTCTGTCCTTCAATCAAACGTACTGAAATGGCAGGTGCGTGACCAACAACACAAGATAAACAATTGCTATGGTAAACAAAAATATCTATTCCTGAGGGCTGTCTCTCATAGCACAATATGACACTTGTGTAATTCTGAACACAGAAATATCAAACAACATAAACACGCTCAAACTGTGAATTATGCTCAAACTAGAGAGTAGAAAAATAAGTACACAAGGCATCCCTGATGTTATTCCCACTGTCACCACCAATGTAATGGTCAGCAGGGTCTGGTCTCCCATCATGTTCATCATCTTCATCATCACTGATGTACTCTTCGTTGTGACTCTCACAAAAATTGTGGAGGACACAGCAGGCGAAGATGACGTCAGTGATGAAACTGACCTCAAAGTCTGATCGCCTCAATAGGCACCTCCATCTTCCCTTCAATCGTCCAAAAGCCCTCTCCACTGTCATGGTTTGACTCAGGCAGGTGTTAAAAGCCGCTTGTGCCTGTGTTGTCCCTCTGCCCTCTGGGTATGGCTTCATTAGCCATGGCAGCAGTGGATATGCGGCATCTCCTAGGATAACTAGAGGGACATCCACATCCTGTATGGTTTCACTCCTTCCTGGCAGTAGTGTTCCATTCTGTCCTCGTTGGTAAAGGGACGAGTTTGAGAACACACGGGCATCGTGAACCCTCCCCGGCCAGCCAATGTTTACATCCCAAAATTTCATGTTGTGATCAACAACACCTTGGAGGATAACAGAATAGACCCCCTTACGGTTGTAATAATCTGCTGAGTTGTTAGGTGGTGCCAGGATGGGAATATGAGTTACATCCACAGCTCCAGCACACTGTGGAAACTTCCATCTCTCACGGAATCCTCTGACGATTCCTTCAAGTTCAGCAGCTGAAGGTGTGTGGAGGTATTGTGGGGCCAGGATTTCATTTATGGCACTGACAACTTCTTGTGTGAAGGAACAGGCACTTGACAATCCCACACCAAAGAGGTGAGAGAGAGATCTGAGCTCGAGATTGGTTGCGAGCCTCCACAAGCAGATTGCCACACGCAACTCCACTGATACCGCTTTGCGAAATCTGGTATCCTGCCTGGTTAGCTGTCCTCGAAGAATGTTACACAGTACATTGAAGGTAGCTCTTGTCATTCTGAAGTTCCGCTGCCAATCAGTTTCTGTCCAGCTGTCACACACTTGCTGCCACCATTCATGACACCGTGGTTTGACCCAAATGTTCCTGTAGAAGGGGGGAGGGACATAAATACAAATGTTAATGTCATTTGGTCACACCTGTGTTTACCCTACCTTGACACACAATGACAATTGTGCAAATGGTGTACTTGAAAGCTACAGGTACTGAGTAACCTAGTCGTCTGGTGTTGTATCTGTTTCTGGTGGCTTTGCAGGTAAAAGAGTCCAGAAAGCTTCTCTCAACACAGTTGAGAATGTTTGAAATGTTTAAATGCTTTTCTCACATCATTGTGTTGTTAGTTGTGACTGGCTGTGAGCATCTGTAATCAGGAATGTATTTGTTTATGATAATGTTTTTTTTTTTTTTTATAGAGCACTTGTCAAACAAATGCACAAAGTGCTTTACAGATAGGACATCACAGAACAAGAACAAAAGCAAGAATCAGGGTATAGTAGGAGTCTATTTTCTGTTTAGCCTCTTTAAAAATACAGAACACTGGAATGTTTGTACAGCAGAAACCTAAATTCCTATAGGACTGAGACATACTGTATTATACTACGGTACATTGTATGTCGCATTGGAAGTGTGTTCTTTATGCCACAACACAGACAATGCTTTTGGGATTTTGCTGTCTAGGGAACAGTTTGGAGGCTAGTCCGAGTGCTAAGTTGCTAACAGCTGCTAACAAGACAATACAAGATCGTGAGGGGATAAATCTACAGTCTAATGTTCATGTTGTTGTTGTTGTTGTTACAACCGTCAAAACAGACAGCACTCATTCCATCATGATCACTCATCTTTTGAAACACACTACCACTCACCTTGTTTGCCTCCCCCGGAACGCTGCTAATGCCTGCAGGCTAGCTCGCAGTCTTCGCCTTCTTCGCCCTCTTGCCTGTCTACGTCGGAAATGCAAGCGCATCAGGACATGAATCTGTTTGACTCGAACTAGTCTCGCGTATTGCGATTGTAGTTGTTGTTGCTGTTGCTGGAGGCGCAGCCAAAGTAGTGCCAGTGGAATGGAGTGAATCTGTGGATCCATTGTGGTGGGAGACGGTAAACAAACTATTCCTGCCTCAGAGCACTTCCTACGCGCTGACGTCAGACGCACACTCATCCAAAAGCCAATCACTGACGGCGCAGCCCTTATGGGTAATGACGTCATGACGTAGGTAGATCCTTTGGTCCGCTGGCATAATGGCAGTGTGAATGCGGGCTTTGCTGGACTAAATGGAAACATGTAAAAAAAAAAAAAAGAAAAGAGTCCGGACCTTGGTCCGGACTATTAGGTGTGAAAGCGACCTAAAATGGGACCCAGTATGGACCCTTGGGGGACCCCTACTGGACAACCCATGCAAGAGGAGCTGGCACCGTCCACCACAGTGCATTGTTCTCTGTGTGACAGGTATGAGTCAAACCAATTAATAGTTTGGGTAGAAAAATTTAATCAGGACAATTTAGATAGAGGCACCTTCTGGTTGACAGTGTTGAAAGCTCTTTTTAAATCTAGGAATACGGCACCAACACATCCATTTTTATCTAGGTGACATTTGATTTTTTTCCATGAACATGGTCAATGCAGTCTCGTTAGAGTGGTGTGGTCGAAACCCAAACTTCATGGGATGTAAAGGAGTTTGGCTATTGCCGAGGAATTCAGTGATTCATTTGGAAATCCATTTTTCAATTATTTTGGAAGTAGTAGGTAAGATGCTGATTATCAATATAGCACAGATAAATAATGTCTCAATACAGATCAATAATGTATCAGCACAGATCAATAATGTATGAATACAGATAAATAATGTATCAGCACAGATCAATAATGTGTCAATACAGATCAATAATGTATCAATACAGATCAATAATGTGTCAGCACAGATCAATAATGTATGAATACAGATCAATAATGTATGAATACAGATAAATAATGTATCAGCACAGATCAATAGTGTCAATACAGATCAATAATGTATCAGCACAGATCAATAATGTGTCAATACAGATCAATAATGTATCAGCACAGATCAATAATGTATCAATACAGATCAATAATGTATCAGCACAGATCAATAATGTATCAATACAGATCAATAATGTATCAGCACAGATCAATAATGTGTCAATACAGATCAATAATGTATCAGCACAGATCAATAATGTATGAATACAGATCAATAATGTATGAATACAGATCAATAATGTATCAGCACAGATCAATAATGTATCAGCATAGATCAATAATGTGTCAATACAGATCAATATTGTATCAGCACAGATCAATAATGTGTCAATACAGATCCATAATGTATCAGCACAGATCAATAATGTGTCAATACAGATCAATATTGTATCACCACAGATCAATAATGTGTCAATACAGATCCATAATGTGTCAATACAGATCAATAATGTGTCAATACAGATCAATATTCTATCAGCACAGATCAATAATGTGTCAATACAGATCAATATTGTATCTGCACAGATCAATAATGTGTCAATACAGATCCATAATGTGTCAATACAGATCAATATTGTATCAGCACAGATCAATAGTGTCAATACAGATCAATATTGTATCAGCACAGATCAACAATGTGTCAATACAGATCCATAATGTATCAGCACAGATCAATAATGTGTCAATACAGATCCATAATGTATCAGCACAGATCAATAATGTGTCAATACAGATCAATATTGTATCAGCACAGATCAATAATGTGTCAATACAGATCCATAATGTATCAGCACAGATCAATATTGTATCAGCACAGATCAATAATGTGTCAATACAGATCCATAATGTATCAGCACAGATCAATAATGTGTCAATACAGATCAATATTGTATCAGCACAGATCAATAATGTGTCAATACAGATCCATAATATGTCAATACAGATCAATAATGTATCAGCACAGATCAATAATGTGTCAATACAGATCAATATTGTATCAGCACAGATCAATAATGTGTCAATACAGATCAATATTGTATCAGCACAGATCAATAATGTGTCAATACAGATCCATAATGTGTCAATACAGATCAATATTGTATCAGCACAGATCAATAGTGTCAATACAGATCAATATTGTATCAGCACAGATCAACAATGTGTCAATACAGATCCATAATGTATCAGCACAGATCAATAATGTGTCAATACAGATCCATAATGTATCAGCACAGATCAATAATGTGTCAATACAGATCAATATTGTATCAGCACAGATCAATAATGTGTCAATACAGATCCATAATATGTCAATACAGATCAATAATGTATCAGCACAGATCAATAATGTGTCAATACAGATCAATATTGTATCAGCACAGATCAATAATGTGTCAATACAGATCCATAATTTATCAGCACAGATCAATAATGTGTCAATACAGATCAATATTGTGTCAATACAGATCCATAATGTGTCAATACAGATCAATAATGTATCAGCACAGATCAATAATGTGTCAATACAGATCAATAATGTATCAGCACAGATCAATAATGTATCAATACAGATCAATAATGTATCAATAATGTATTTTTATTAACAGAGTTTCTTCAGTGAGCTGCAGCAGAACGCTGAGTACAGGTCAGTCTTACTGCTCCTCCTTCATCACCTCCTCCTCCTTCATCACCTCCTCTTCCATCATCACCTCCTCCTTCATCACCTCCTCCTCCTCCTTCATCACCTCCTCCTCCTTCATCACCTCCTCCTCCTTCTTCATCACCTCCTCTTCCATCATCACCTCCTCCTTCATCACCTCCTCCTCCTCCTTCATCACCTCCTCTTCCATCATCACCTCCTCCTTCATCACCTCCTCCTCCTTCATCATCACCTCCTCCTCCTCCTCTTCCATCATCACCTCCTCCTTCATCACCTCCTCCTCCTCCATCATCACCTCCTCCTCCTCCTCCTCCATCATCACCTCCTCCTTCATCACCTCCTCCTCCTCCATCATCACCTCCTCCTTCATCACCTCCTCCTCCATCATCACCTCCTCCTCCTCCATCACTTCCTCCTGTCACTTCCTCCTGCTGCTCTCTCTTTACTCCCTCTCCTCCTCCTTCAGTTCAGTGTCAGTGAAGGAGGTCGTCAGTCTCACATTTAGAGACAGTCAGTAAAACCAGTATGGAACCAGTAGAACCAGTATAAAAACAGTATAGAACCAGTAGAACCAGTATAGAACCAGTATAAAAACAGTATAGAACCAGTATAGAACCAGTATAAAAACAGTATAGAACCAGTAGAACCAGTATAGAACCAGTATAAAAACAGTACAGAACCAGTATAACCAGTATCGAGCCAGTATAAAAACAGTATAGAACCAGTATAGACCTAGTATAAAAACAGTATAGAACCAGTATCAACCCAGTATAGAACCAGTATAGAACTAGTAGAACCAGTGTAGAGCCAATATAGAAGCAGTATAGAACCAGTAGAACCAGCATAGAACCAGTATAAAAACAGTATAGAACCAGTATAACCAGTATCGAGCTAGTATAAAAACAGTATAGAACCAGTATAGACCCGGTATAAAAACAGTATAGAACCAGTATAGACCCGGTATAAAAACAGTATAGAACCAGTATAGACCCAGTATAGAACCAGTATAGACCCAGTATAAAAACAGTTTAAAACCAGTATAGAACCAGTATAGACCCGGTATAAAAACAGTATAGAACCAGTATAGACCCGGTATAAAAACAGTTTAAAACCAGTATAGAACCAGTATAGACCCGGTATAAAAACAGTATAGAACCAGTATAGACCCAGTATAGAACCAGTATAGACCTAGTATAAAGACAGTTTAAAACCAGTATAGAACCAGTATAGACCCGTTATAAAAACAGTATAGAACCAGTATAGACCCAGTATAAAAACAGTTTAAAACCAGTATAGAACCAGTATAGACCCGGTATAAAAACAGTATAGAACCAGTATCGACCCAGTATAGAACCAGTATAGACCTAGTATAAAAACAGTATAGAACCAGTATAGACCCAGTATAAAAACAGTTTAAAACCAGTATAGAACCAGTATAGACCTGGTATAAAAACAGTATAGAACCAGTATAGACCCAGTATAAAAACAGTTTAAAACCAGTATAGAACCAGTATAGACCCGGTATAAAAACAGTATAGAACCAGTATCGACCCAGTATAGAACCAGTATAGAACTAGTATAAAAACAGTATAGAACCAGTATAACCAGTATCGAGCCAGTATAAAAACAGTATAGAACCAGTATAGACCCAGTATAAAAACAGTTTAAAACCAGTATAGAACCAGTATAGACCCGGTATAAAAACAGTATAGAACCAGTATAGAACCAGTATAGAACTAGTATAAAAACAGTATAGAACCAGTATAGACCCAGTATAAAAACAGTTTAAAACCAGTATAGAACCAGTATAGACCCGGTATAAAAACAGTATAGAACCAGTATCGACCCAGTATAGAACCAGTATAGAACTAGTATAAAAACAGTATAGAACCAGTATAGACCCAGTATAAAAACAGTTTAAAACCAGTATAGAACCAGTATAGACCCAGTATAAAAACAGTTTAAAACCAGTATAGAACCAGTATAGACACAGTATAAAAACAGTATAGAACCAGTATCGAACCAGTATAGAACCAGTATAGAACTAGTAGAACCAGTGTAGAGCCAATATAGAAGCAGTATAGAACCAGTAGAAACAGTATAGAAACAGTATAGAACCAGTAGAACCAGCATAGAACCAGTAGAACCAGCATAGAACCAGCATAGAAACAGTATAGAACCAGCATAGAACCAGCATAGAACCAGTAGAACCAGCATAGAACCAGCATAGAACCAGCATAGAAACAGTATAGAACCAGCATAGAACCAGCATAGAACCAGTAGAACCAGCATAGAACCAGCATAGAACCAGCATAGAATCAGTTTAGAACCAGTAGAACCAGTATAGAACCAGCACAGAACCAGCATAGAACCAGCATAGAATCAGTATAGAACCAGTAGAACCAGTATAGAACCAGTAGAACCAGCATAAAACCAGTATAGAACCAGCATAGAACCAGCATCGAACCAGTAGAACCAGCATAGAACCAGTATAGAACCAGTAGAATCAGTATAGAACCAGCATAGAACCAGCAGAACTAGAATAGGACAAGTATAGGAACAGCAGGATTCTGGGTTGAATCTCTTGGACCAATCAGCTCTCTCTGTTTCCAGGTCGTGGCTTCCTGCCCCGCCCCCGGCCCCTCCCTCTTCTGTTAGTGACAGGTGGAGGTTACCTTGGTTACCAGCACTACAGAAGGAAGGGCCAGCAGGATGAAGAGGCTCCGCCCCACCTGGCCACGCCCACACAGGTAGGAGAGACCCTATCTCTATCCTACCCGTCCTCCTCCTCGTCCTCCTCCTTCCTCTTCGCCCTCCTCCTCCTCCTCCTCTTCTTTAACTTCCTCCTCTTCATCTTCCTCTTCATTTCTCGTGGAAGTGTGTGTGTGTCGGGGCACTCCAGCGTGTGCGACCCACGACAGTTTCCACCGTCTTTTACTGTTTTTAAATTTGTCTTTTAACGTTCAGTGTGCGTGGAAAAGTGCGGAGGACCAATATGTGGATTTTGCATTCTTCTTCATCGTGGCGCTAGTTTGTAGCGCCTGTCAAGGGGAGAAGCCGGTTCTCCAAGATGGCGACCGGATCATTATCACCAGAGAGCGCCGTCTGTCTCTTAGTTTCTCGGCAAGTGATGAGGTCCCGACTAATATTCCAGTGGAGATCTTCGTCCCTTTCCTGCGGGACAATAGATCTCCACGCTGATCCTCGTGGTGGAAAAAAGGAAGGAGAGGCAGTATTCACCACAAAATGAAAAAACTCTGTCTGAATAACAGACGCCAGCTACCCCCGTTGCCTTTGGTCTTCTTGTCAAACACGCAATCTCTAAGGCGCAACGTAGACGAGTTGGAGATCTGGGCACGGCACAAACAGGAAATTACTGAGTGTTGCCTACTCGCCATCACCGAGACGTGGCTTAATGAGAGTGACTTGGCCCTCGCTGGATTCGGCTGTCCCATTAGACTGGACTGGTCCTCAGAGGTGATGGGGAAAAACTGCGGAGGAGGTGTCTGCTTCTATGTAAGTCAAAGGTACTGTAATAACATCATTGTACGCGAGAGGATGTGTACCCTGGACATGGAACCACTTTGTGTCTCCTTACGCCCTTTTTATCCACCACGTGAATTCCCCCAACTGTTTTTTACCCTTGTGTACATTCAGCCCTGAGCCAACGCCAGTGCTGCCACTCAGCTGATAGTAGATCTGTCACACAAGCTGGACTCTCTTTCCAGGGGGGCTTGAATCATGTCCAGTTGGACAGAGTCCTAGGGACATTTGAACAATATGTAAATTGCCCCACCGCACTAAAAAATTCTACTGTTGATGTGTGTTATGGAAATGTGAGCATCTTTTTATTGTGCTCATATAAACTGTGCTTCAGGCGTCAGGAGGTAGAGGAGAAGACCATCGAGATATGGACACAGGAGAGTATCTCCTCCCTCCAAGCTTGTTTTGATTGTACAGACTGGCAGTGCTTTATTAATGCTTGTGATAACAATATTGATGTACTCACTGCAACTGTTTCATTACTTTTTGGGTGGATTTGGCAATCCCTACTAAACAGGTGTTTATCTTTCCTAATATCAAACCTTGGGTAACCAAAGACCTTAAATTTGCTATAAACAAAAAGAAGACCAGACTAGTGCTGCACCATTTGATAAAAATGTGCGATTGCGATTTGAGTGGACAATCACGTGATTTGTGATTGTGATTACAATATAATAAATAAATGGTATCATGAGTCTTGTTGCTTGACTCAGTGTTTCCCTACATTATATCAGGGGGCACTGACCTGACAGAGTTATTGTTATGGACAGACAGTGTGTCAATGACCATCAACAGACTGAGCACAGTCAAACACGCTGCTCACACAGCAGCGCAGCACGACACTGTACACACAGTGGAGCGAGCCTGTGTTGCATTCAGGCATTGTCACGTAAATGACAAATTCCAGCGCCATAGCACAACACAGCAGCATGTTAAGTGGGCCGAACCCGAGCAAAGTTGCTCAATTTTTCATTTGTTATGGAGTCCGTGATTTCCCCATGACACTTACAGATGTTTGCGTAACTGTGCTTGGATGTTGTTTTATGAGGCTCGGGTGTCTTTCAGTTGTCTCATTGTCTTGAACGTTACACGGCTCGTCTTTCTCTCACATGCACTCTTCCTACTTCTCTCTGTGCTGTCTCAAGTGCTGATATAGATTGGTCGTGTTACCGCGGGACGTGGCGACTTTAACTTTTAAACTTTTACACAGCACGTCTTTCTGTTCAACGTCGCCGTACCTGAATCCAAAGTATCGCCATGTAATAGACGTTGCGTTTTTTGTGTCTGTGTTGGTCACTGCTGCACGCCGGCTGGTCACCTGACCATACGTGCTCCACGCACCAGGATAGCTTGTGGGCGTGATGTCAACAAACTCCACACACTACAGGAGAGGCAGTCACGTTCACAGGCACACACGTTAACATTCATTTACATTAAATCGCAAATCGCAGCCTTTAATGCGGTTATGTAATCGCACAGCCTGACATCGGGATTAGATTAATCGTGCAGCGCTATTGGGGACCCTCAGGAGAAAAAGGTGGTCTCCAAAGAAGTTAAAGCTGAAATAGCTAAAGCAAAGACCAAGTACAAGGAAAAGCTAGAGAACCAGTACTTAAAGGAAGACCTGAGGTCAGCGTGGCAGGGGATCAAGTCTATGGCCTCCCTCAATCAGCAGGATGATAAGATGAGGTAGCTTATTAGTATAAATGGGGTTGAGGAGGCGGATCTGCCAAATACTTTTCATTTATTCTTCTCACAGTTTGAAAGACATGATTTCAATCAAGATGTCTCCCGGCTGAGGGACTCCCTGGTACCCCACAACGAGATATTGATATCTCAGGAAGTCTTCCTCGTCATCTTCATCTTCCTCCTCCTCTTCATCTTCATCTTCCTCCTCGTCTTTCTCCTCCACTTCATCTTCCTCCTCCTCCTCCTCTCAGCAGGTCATATAGTCTCTGTCAGGGTTCTGTTTGTTCTGGAGGACTGACGACAGTTCATTTGTCAGAGACACCACTCGTCCCACTGCTGTCCAACAGAGGACAGGCTAGTGACGGGTTCTGTCGAACAGAGGACAGGTTAGCAATGGGTTCTGTCCAACAGAGGACAGGTTAACTATGGGTTCTGTCCAACAGAGGACAGGCTAGAGACGGGTTCTGTCCAACAGAGGACAGGCTAGTGACGGGTTCTGTCCAACAGAGGACAGGTTAACTATGGGTTCTGTCCAACAGAGGACAGGCTAGAGACGGGTTCTGTCCAACACAGGACAGGTTAGAGACGGGTTCTGTCCAACAGAGGACAGGTTAGAGACGGGTTCTGTCCAACAGAGGACAGGCTAGAGACGGGTTCTGTCCAACAGAGGACAGGTTAGCAATGGGTTCTGTCCAACAGAGGACAGGTTAACTATGGGTTCTGTCCAACAGAGGACAGGCTAGACGCGGGTTCTGTCCAACAGAGGACAGGTTAGAGACGGGTTCTGTCCAACAGAGGACAGGTTAGAGATGGGTTCTGTCCAACAGAGGACAGGCTAGAGACGGGTTCTGTCCAACGGGTTCTGTCCAACAGAGGACAGGTTAGCAACGGGTTCTGTCCAACAGAGGACAGGCTAAAGACGGGTTCTGTCCAACAGAGGACAGGATAGAGACGGGTTCTGACCAACACAGGACAGGCTAGAGACGGGTTCTGTCCAACAGAGGACAGACTAGAGACGGGTTCTGACCAACAGAGGACAGGCTAGAAACGGGTTCTGTCCAAAAGAGGACAGGCTGAAGACGGATTCTGTCCAACAGAGGACAGGTTAGAGACGGGTTCTGTCCAACAGAGGACAGGCTAGAGATGGGTTCTGTCCAACAGAGGACAGGTTAGTGACAGGTTCTGTCCAACAGAGGACAGGTTAGCAACGGGTTCTGTCGAACAGAGGACAGGTTAGCTACGGGTTCTGTCCAACAGAGGACAGGTTAGCAACGGGTTCTGTCCAACAGAGGACAGGTTAGCTACGGGTTCTGTCCAACAGAGGACAGGTTAGCAACGGGTTCTGTCCAACAGAGGACAGGTTAGAGACGGGTTCTGTCCAACAGAGGACAGGCTAGAGACGGGTTCTGTCCAAAAGAGGACAGGCTGAAGACGGGTTCTGTCCAACGGGTTCTGTCCAACAGAGGACAGGTTAGAGACGGGTTCTGTCCAACAGAGGACAGGTTAGCAACGGGTTCTGTCCAACAGAGGACAGGCTAAAGACGGGTTCTGTCCAACAGAGGACAGGTTAGAGACGGGTTCTGACCAACAGAGGACAGGCTAGAGACGGGTTCTGTCCAACAGAGGACAGACTAGAGACGGGTTCTGACCAACAGAGGACAGGCTAGAGACGGGTTCTGTCCAAAAGAGGACAGGCTGAAGACGGATTCTGTCCAACAGAGGACAGGTTAGTGACGGGTTCTGTCCAACAGAGGACAGGTTAGTGACGGGTTCTGTCCAACAGAGGACAGGTTAGTGACAGGTTCTGTCCAACAGAGGACAGGTTAGAGACGGGTTCTGTCGAACAGAGGACAGGTGGGTTCTGTCCTACAGAGGACAGGTTAGAGACCTTCAGAGAGCCAATGGTTCTGGATCCAGCCTTCAGAGGGCCGACGGTTCTGGAACCAGCCCTCAGAGGGCCGATGGTTCTGGATCCAGCCTTCAGAGGGCCGATGGTTCTGGATTCAGCCCTCAGAGGACAGACAGTTCTGGATCCAGCCCTCAGAGGGCCGATGGTTCTGGAACCAGCCCTCAGAGGGCCGATGGTTCTGGAACCAGCCCTCAGAGGGCCGATGGTTCTGGATCCAGCTCTCAGAGGGCCGATGGTTCTGGATTCAGCCCTCAGAGGACAGACAGTTCTGGATCCAGCCTTCAGAGGGCCGATGGTTCTGGATTCGTTAGCTTCAGGTGTCAGAGTCTGATGGTTCACTGGGTGAAAGGTGACACTGATGTCACAGTGATGATGTCACACTGCCAGGTCACTCTGAGCCAGGCCCCTCCCCCTCAGCTCACTGACTCATCTGCCTCCTGATTGGTGCGTTCACTGTGGACGTGGTGTGATGAGTTAATGAGTCACTCTGATTGGACGGAACAAAAACACTTGGTTTATTTATTTATGTTTTATCTGTCTGTGTGTGTATATATATACATATATATATATATATATATATATATGTATATATGTATATATGTGTGTGTGTGTGTGTGTGTGTGTGTACCTATTTGCTGTCTATATATTTCTGCTCTATAAATACCCACTCTGTGTGTTACAAACTGTGGCCAACAGTTTCAGTCTCAGAGACACACTGAGTCTGTATAAGACAGAGAGGAGGGGCTCTCACTATAAGCCCCTCCCCCTCCATATAAACCCCTCCCCTTCATCTGTCAGTCAGTCAGTTCTTCTTCTGTCCTCTCAGTGGACACACTCTTTCCTGTCTCGTCTTCTCTGGTCACACTTGGACATCAGCATGTGTCTTCGTCTGTCTTCGTCTGTGGCGTCCTCAGCCACGTCTTCATGGTAAGGTTCTTCCCTCGTCGCCGTGGCGGCGAGCGTCGTGAGCGTGACCTGCTGCGGCAGGTGAGGCGGCAGGGGCGCACGGCTGACGGGGAGAAAGAGAGTGAGAAAGGTGGAGGAAGAGGAGGAAGAGGAGGTGGGGTGAGGACGAGAACGTCGGCACGATTCAGGTGGGAGAGGAAGAAAAGAAAAAAGAGGGCTGACTGTAGTTTAAAATAAAAAGAACAGGAAACTGAAAACAAACAAAAACACAAATATAGATGATTAAATATTAAAATATGTTTGTTTTTATTTACAGACACATAGAACAGCTCAAAGATAAACAAAGTTCAGATGTTCATCTGTAAAATGTTTCACTTTCAGTAAACTAAAGTTCACGTGAACAAATCTGAGCTCCAAATAATCTACCTCTACATATTTACTCTTTATATATTTACACTTTATATATTTTGCTCTTTATATATTTACTCTTTATATATTTTGCTCTTTATATATTTACTCTTTATATATTTTGCTCTTTATATATTTACTCTTTATATATTTTGCTCTTTATATATTTACTCTTTATATATTTTGCTCTTTATATATTTACACTTTATATATTTACTCTTTATATATTTACTCTTTATATATTTTGCTCTTTATATATTTACACTTTATATATTTACTCTATATATTTTGCTCTTTATATATTTACTCTTTATATATTTACACTTTATATATTTACTCTTTATATATTTACACTTTATATATTTACTCTTTATATATTTTGCTCTTTATATATTTACTCTTTATATATTTTGCTCTTTATATATTTACTCTTTATATATTTTGCTCTTTATATATTTACTCTTTATATATTTTGCTCTTTATATATTTACACTTTATATATTTACTCTTTATATATTTACTCTTTATATATTTACTCTTTATATATTTTGCTCTTTATATATTTACACTTTATATATTTACTCTATATATTTTGCTCTTTATATATTTACTCTTTATATATTTACACTTTATATATTTACTCTTTATATATTTACACTTTATATATTTACTCTTTATATATTTCGCTCTTTATATATTTACTCTTTAAATACAGATAAAATGACTGAGACGGACAGGTTACAGGAGATTACTGTGTGTGTGTGTGTGTGTGTGTGTGTGTGTGTGTGTGTGTGTGTGGTTTCTATGGCGACAGGTAGTTTAGCAGGTCAGCTATTTTAGCTGTAGGGTAGCTTAGCTTGTGTTAGCCTCTTTCCAGTTGATCCGATGCTAACCTGCTAACCCACTTTCACACACACACACACACACACACACACACACACACACACAGTGTGTATACAGTACAGGCCAAAAGTTTGGACACACCTTCTCATTCAATGCGTTTTCTTTATTTTCATGACTATTTACATTGTAGATTCTCACTGAAGGCATCAAAACTATGAATGAACACACGTGGAGTTATGTACTTAACAAAAAAAGGTGAAATAACTGAAAACATGTTTTATATTCTAGTTTCTTCAAAATAGCCACCCTTTGCTCTGATTACTGCTTTGCACACTCTTGGCATTCTCTCCATGAGCTTCAAGAGGTAGTCACCTGAAATGGGTTTCCACTTCACAGGTGTGCCTTATCAGGGTTAATTAGTGGAATTTCTTGCTTTATCAATGGGGTTGGGACCATCAGTTGTGTTGTGCAGAAGTCAGGTTAATACACAGCCGACAGCCCTATTGGACAACTGTTAAAATTCATATTATGGCAAGAACCAATCAGCTAACTAAAGAAAAACCAGTGGCCATCATTACTTTAAGAAATGAAGGTCAGTCAGTGCGGAAAATTGCAAAAACTTTAAATGTGCCCCCAAGTGGAGTCGCAAAAACCATCAAGCGCTACAACCAAACTGGCACACATGAGGACCGACCCAGGAAAGGAAGACCAAGAGTCACCTCTGCTTCTGAGGATAAGTTCATCCGAGTCACCAGCCTCAGAAATGGCAAGTTAACAGCAGCTCAGATCAGAGACCAGATGAATGCCACACAGAGTTCTAGCAGCAGACCCATCTCTAGAACAACTGTTAAGAGGAGACTGCGCCAATCAGGCCTTCATGGTCAAATAGCTGCTAGGAAACCACTGCTAAGGAGAGGCAACAAGCAGAAGAGATTTGTTTGGGCCAAGAAACACAAGGAATGGACATTAGATCAGTGGAAATCTGTGCTTTGGTCTGATGAGTCCAAATTTGAGATCTTTGGTTCCAACCGCCGTGTCTTTGTGAGACGCAGAAAAGGTGAACGGATGGATTCCACATGCCTGGTTCCCACTGTGAAGCATGGAGGAGGAGGTGTGATGGTGTGGGGGTGTTTTGCTGGTGACACTGTTGGGGATTTATTCAAAATTGAAGGCACACTGAACCAGCATGGCTACCACAGCATCCTGCAGCGACATGCCATCCCATCCGGTTTGCGTTTAGTTGGACGATCATTTATTTTTCAACAGGACAATGACCCCAAACACACCTCCAGGCTGTGTAAGGGCTATTTGACCAAGAAGGAGAGTGATGGAGTGCTGCGGCAGATGACCTGGCCTCCACAGTCACCGGACCTGAACCCAATCCAGATGGTTTGGGGTGAGCTGGACCGCAGAGTGAAGGCAAAGGGGCCAACAAGTGCTAAACACCTCTGGGAACTCCTTCAAGACTGTTGGAAAACCATTTCAGGTGACTACCTCTTGAAGCTCATGGAGAGAATGCCAAGAGTGTGCAAAGCAGTAATCAGAGCAAAGGGTGGCTATTTTGAAGAAACTAGAATATAAAACATGTTTTCAGTTATTTCACCTTTTTTTGTTAAGTACATAACTCCACATGTGTTCATTCATAGTTTTGATGCCTTCAGTGAGAATCTACAATGTAAATAGTCATGAAAATAAAGAAAACGCATTGAATGAGAAGGTGTGTCCAAACTTTTGGCCTGTACTGTACATGTGTGTATACCCACATTACTGTGCACAGGATATTTTTCTTTGTTTTTCCCACCCTAACCCTAACAGAACCAGTGATGATGACATCATCTTTTTGAACAAGTATCATCAGAGCAGTCATGATCCGTCCGGCGAGATCGTTCATTCCTCTACACGTTAACGTTCAGGTGGAGTGTCAGCTCCAGGGGGCGGGGCTTAAAGGTGTTGTCCTGCGTCGGTCTTACACATGTTGTTTCTTTGAACGTCACTAAAATGATCAGACACTGTAAAAACACTGATTATCGTCAGAGCTGCACATTTCTGATGGTTCTTGAACATATCATGTGTGACAAACAAACAACAACAACAACAACAACATCTGATTTCATTATCATTTAACATCACAATCAGTTTGTCTCAGAGGCTTTAGAGCAGAGGGTGACCCTCTGTCCTCCTGTCCCTCTGCCCTCCTGTCCCTCTGTCCTCCTGTCCTTTTCTCCTCTGTCCCTCTGTCCTCCTGTCCTTTTCTCCTCTGTCCCTCTGTCCTCCTGTCCTGTCACTCTGTCCTCCTGTCCTGTCACTCTGTCCTCCTGTCCTTTGTCCCTCTGTCCAACTGTCTCTGTGTCCTCCATCCCTCAGTCCTTCTGTCCCTCTGTCTCTCTCTGTCCCTCTGTCCTCCTGTCCTCTGTCCCTCTGTC
Source organism: Epinephelus lanceolatus (assembly GCF_041903045.1). Lineage (NCBI taxonomy): Eukaryota > Metazoa > Chordata > Actinopteri > Perciformes > Serranidae > Epinephelus > Epinephelus lanceolatus. The sequence continues at coordinate 41,789,760 of NC_135752.1, read as the reverse complement.
CTCTTGTCCTTCTGTCCATCTGTCCTCCTGTCCTCTTGTCCTCTGTCTTTATGTTCCTCTGTTCTCTGTTCTCTGTCCTCCTGTCCCTCTGTCCTACTGTCCTCTTGTCCTCTGTCTTTCTGTCCCTCTGTCCTCCTGTCCTCTATCCCTCTGTCCTCCTGTTCTCTTGTCCTGTCTTTTTGTCCCTCTGTTCTCTGTCCTCTATCACTCTGTCCTCCTGTCCTTTGTCCCTCTGTCTTTATTGATTTATTTTTTTATTATTAAGAGGAGAAAAATATTATTAACATAATTTATATTTGTGCATCAGAAATTATTAATAAACTAAATTTATTAATTTCAAATTTTATTTTGCAGAAGAAACTGTTTTTATAGAGAAAATCATTTTTCTATAAATCAAACGACACGAGTATTGAATTTAATCTGACACTGATCAAACTACACACACTAAACATATACTCACCAAACACACATCTATATACTCACCAAATACACATGTATATACACACCAAATACACATCTATATACACACCAAATACACATCTACATACACATCTATATACACACCAAATACACATCTATATACTCACCAAATACACATCTATATACTCACCAAATACACATCTATATACACACCAAATACACATCTACATACACATCTATATACACACCAAATACACATGTATATACACACCAAATACACATCTATATACACACCAAATACACATCTACATACACATCTATATACACACCAAATACACATCTATATACTCACCAAATACACATCTATATACACACCAAATACACATCTACATACACATCTATATACACACCAAATACACATGTATATACACACCAAATACACATCTATATACACACCAAATACACATCTACATACACATCTATATACACACCAAATACACATCTATATACTCACCAAATACACATCTACACTGAACAAAAATATAAACGCAACACTTTTGTTTTGAACTCAAAGATCTAAAACTTTTTCTACATACACATAAGACCATTTCCCTCAAATATTGTTCATGATGCTGTCTAAATCTGTGTTAGTGAGCACTTCTCCTTTGCCGAGATAATCCATCCCACCTCACAGGTGTGGCATATCAAGATGCTGATTAGACAGCATGATTATTGCACAGGTGTGCCTTAGGCTGGCCACAATAAAAGGCCACTCTGAAATGTGCAGTTTTGCTTTATTGGGGGGGTCTGGGGGGGTCAGAAAACCAGTCAGTATCTGGTGTGACCACCATTTGCCTCACACAGTGCAACACATAGAGTTGATCAGGTTGTTGATTGTGGCCTGTGGAATGTTGGTCCACTCCTCTTCAATGGCTGTGCGAAGTTGCTGGATATTGGCAGGAACTGGAACACGCTGTCGTATACGCCGATCCAGAGCATCCCAAACATGCTCAATGGGTAACATGTCCGGCGAGTATGCTGGCCATGCAAAGAACTGGGATGTTTTCAGCTTCCAGGAATTGTGTACAGATCCTTGCAACATGGGGCCGTGCATTATCATGCTGCAACATGAGGTGTTGGTTGTGGATGAATGGCACAACAATGGGCCTCAGGATCTCGTCACGGTATCTCCGTGCATTCAAAATGCCATCAATAAAATGCACCTGTGTTCGCTGTCCATAACATACGCCTGCCCATACCATAACCCCACCGCCACCATGGGCCACTTGATCCACAACGTTGACATCAGCAAACCGCTCACCCACACAACGCCACACACGCTGTCTGCCATCTTCCCTGAACAGTGAAAACCGGGATTCATCCGTGAAGAGAACACCTCTCCAACGTGCCAGACGCCATCGAATGTGAGCATTTGCCCACTCAAGTCGGTTATGACGACGAACTGCAGTCAGGTCGAGACCCCGATGAGGACGACGAGCATGCAGATGAGCTTCCCTGAGACGGTTTCTGACAGTTTGTGCAGAAATTCTTTGGTTATGCAAACCGATTGTTGCAGCAGCTGTCTGGGTGGCTGGTCTCAGACAATCTTGGAGGTGAACATGCTGGATGTGGAGGTCCTGGGCTGGTGTGGTTACACGTGGTCTGTGGTTGTGAGGTCGGTTGGATGTACTGCCAAATTGTCTGAAACGCCTTTGGAGACGGCTTATGGTAGAGAAATGAACATTCAATTCACGGACAACAGCTCTGGTGAACATTCCTGCAGTCAGCATGCCAATTGCACGCTCCCTCAAAACTTGCGACATCTGTGGCATTGTGCTGTGTGATAAAACTGAACATTTCAGAGTGGTCTTTCATCGTGGCCAGCCTAAGGCACACCTGTGCAATAATCATGCTGTCTAATCAGCATCTTGATATGCCACACCTGTGAGGTGGGATGGATTTTCTCGGCAAAGGAGAAGTGCTCACTAACACAGATTTAGACAGATCTGTGAACAATATTTGAGGGAAATGGTCTTTTGTGTGTATAGAAAATGTTTTAGATATTTGAGTTCAGCTCACGAAAAATGGGAGCAAAAACAAAAGTGTTGCGTTTATATTTTTGTTCAGTGTATATACACATCTATATACACACCAAATACACATCTACATACACATCTATATACACATCTACATACACATCTATATACACACCAAATACACATCTATATACTCACCAAATACACATCTATATACACACCAAATACACATCTATATACTCACCAAATACACATCTATATACACACCAAATACACATCTATATACTCACCAAATACACATCTATATACACACCAAATACATCTATATACTCACCAAATACACATCTATATACACACCAAATACATCTATATACTCACCAAATACACATCTATATACACACCAAATACACATCTATATACACACCAAATACATCTATATACTCACCAAATACACATCTATATACACACCAAATACACATCTATATACACACCAAATACATCTATATACTCACCAAATACATCTATATACACACTAAATACACATCTATATACACACCAAATACACATCTATATACACACCAAATACACATCTATATACACACCAAATACACATCTATATACTCACCAAATACACATCTATAGACACACCAAATACACATCTATATACACACCAAATACACATCTATATACACACCAAATACATCTATATACTCACCAAATACACATCTATATACACACCAAATACACATCTATATACTCACCAAATACATCTATATACACACCAAATACACATCTATATACACACCAAATACATCTATATACACACTAAATACACATCTATATACTCACCAAATACACATCTATAGACACACCAAATACACATCTATATACACACTAAATACACATCTATATACTCACCAAATACACATCTATATACACACCAAATACACATCTATATACACACCAAATACACATCTATATACACACTAAATACACATCTATATACTCACCAAATACACATCTATATACACACCAAATACACATCTATATACACACCAAATACACATCTATATACACACTAAATACACATCTATATACTCACCAAATACACATCTATATACTCACCAAATACACATCTATATACACACTAAATACACATCTATATACACACCAAATACACATCTATATACACACCAAATACACATCTATATACACACCAAATACACATCTATATACACACTAAATACACATCTATATACTCACCAAATACACATCTATATACTCACCAAATACACATCTATATACACACCAAATACACATCTATATACACACTAAATACAGATCTATATACTCACCAAATACACATCTATATACTCACCAAATACACATCTATATACACACCAAATACACATCTATATACACACTAAATACACATCTATATACACACCAAATACACATCTATATACACACTAAATACACATCTATATACTCACCAAATACACATCTATATACACACCAAATACACATCTATATACTCACCAAATACACATCTATATACACACCAAATACACATCTATATACACACCAAATACACATCTATATACACACTAAATACACATCTATATACTCACCAAATACACATCTATATACACACCAAATACACATCTATATACACACCAAATACACATCTATATACTCACCAAATACACATCTATATACACACCAAATACACATCTATATACACACCAAATACACATCTATATACACACTAAATACACATCTATATACTCACCAAATACACATCGATATACACACCAAATACATCTATATACACACTAAATACACATCTATATACTCACCAAATACACATCTATATACACACCAAATACACATCTATATACTCACCAAATACACATCTATATACACACCAAATACACATCTATATACACACTAAATACACATCTATATACTCACCAAATACACATCGATATACACACCAAATACATCTATATACACACTAAATACACATCTATATACTCACCAAATACACATCTATATACACACCAAATACACATCTATATACACACCAAATACACATCTATATACACACCAAATACACATCTATATACTCACCAAATACACATCTATATACACACCAAATACACATCTATATACTCACCAAATACACATCTATATACTCACCAAATACACATCTATATACACACCAAATACACATCTATATACACACCAAATACACATCTATATACTCACCAAATACACATCTATATACACACCAAATACACATCTATATACTCACCAAATACACATCTATATACACACCAAATACATCTATATACTCACCAAATACACATCTATATACACACCAAATACATCTATATACACACCAAATACACATCTATATACACACCAAATACACATCTATATACACACCAAATACATCTATATACTCACCAAATACACATCTATATACACACCAAATACATCTATATACTCACCAAATACACATCTATATACACACCAAATACACATCTATATACACACCAAATACATCTATATACTCACCAAATACATCTATATACACACTAAATACACATCTATATACACACCAAATACACATCTATATACACACCAAATACACATCTATATACACACCAAATACACATCTATATACTCACCAAATACACATCTATAGACACACCAAATACACATCTATATACACACCAAATACACATCTATATACACACCAAATACACATCTATATACTCACCAAATACATCTATATACACACCAAATACACATCTATATACACACCAAATACACATCTATATACACACTAAATACACATCTATATACTCACCAAATACACATCTATAGACACACCAAATACACATCTATATACACACCAAATACACATCTATATACACACTAAATACACATCTATATACTCACCAAATACACATCTATATACACACCAAATACACATCTATATACACACCAAATACACATCTATATACACACTAAATACACATCTATATACTCACCAAATACACATCGATATACACACTAAATACATCTATATACACACTAAATACACATCTATATACTCACCAAATACACATCTATATACACACCAAATACACATCTATATACTCACCAAATACACATCTATATACACACCAAATACACATCTATATACACACTAAATACACATCTATATACTCACCAAATACACATCGATATACACACCAAATACATCTATATACACACTAAATACACATCTATATACTCACCAAATACACATCTATATACACACCAAATACACATCTATATACACACCAAATACACATCTATATACACACTAAATACACATCTATATACTCACCAAATACACATCTATATACACACCAAATACACATCTATATACTCACCAAATACACATCTATATACACACCAAATACACATCTATATACTCACCAAATACACATCTATATACACACCAAATACACATCTATATACACACTAAATACAGATCTATATACTCACCAAATACACATCTATATACTCACCAAATACACATCTATATACACACCAAATACACATCTATATACACACTAAATACACATCTATATACACACCAAATACACATCTATATACACACTAAATACACATCTATATACACACTAAATACACATCTATATACACACCAAATACACATCTATATACACACTAAATACACATCTATATACTCACCAAATACACATCTATATACACACCAAATACACATCTATATACTCACCAAATACACATGTACAGTACAGGCCAAAAGTTTGGACACACCTTCTCATTCAATGCGTTTTCTTTATTTTCATGACTATTTACATTGTAGATTCTCACTGAAGGCATCAAAACTATGAATGAACACATGTGGAGTTATGTACTTAACAAAAAAAGGTGAAATAACTGAAAACATGTTTTATATTCTAGTTTCTTCAAAATAGCCACCCTTTGCTCTGATTACTGCTTTGCACACTCTTGGCATTCTCTCCATGAGCTTCAAGAGGTAGTCACCTGAAATGGTTTTCCAACAGTCTTGAAGGAGTTCCCAGAGGTGTTTAGCACTTGTTGGCCCCTTTGCCTTCACTCTGCGGTCCAGCTCACCCCAAACCATCTGGATTGGGTTCAGGTCCGGTGACTGTGGAGGCCAGGTCATCTGCCGCAGCACTCCATCACTCTCCTTCTTGGTCAAATAGCCCTTACACAGCCTGGAGGTGTGTTTGGGGTCATTGTCCTGTTGAAAAATAAATGATCGTCCAACTAAACGCAAACCGGATGGGATGGCATGTCGCTGCAGGATGCTGTGGTAGCCATGCTGGTTCAGTGTGCCTTCAATTTTGAATAAATCCCCAACAGTGTCACCAGCAAAACACCCCCACACCATCACACCTCCTCCTCCATGCTTCACAGTGGGAACCAGGCATGTGGAATCCATCCGTTCACCTTTTCTGCGTCTCACAAAGACACGGCGGTTGGAACCAAAGATCTCAAATTTGGACTCATCAGACCAAAGCACAGATTTCCACTGGTCTAATGTCCATTCCTTGTGTTTCTTGGCCCAAACAAATCTCTTCTGCTTGTTGCCTCTCCTTAGCAGTGGTTTCCTAGCAGCTATTTGACCATGAAGGCCTGATTGGCGCAGTCTTCTCTTAACAGTTGTTCTAGAGATGGGTCTGCTGCTAGAACTCTGTGTGGCATTCATCTGGTCTCTGATCTGAGCTGCTGTTAACTTGCCATTTCTGAGGCTGGTGACTCGGATGAACTTATCCTCAGAAGCAGAGGTGACTCTTGGTCTTCCTTTCCTGGGTCGGTCCTCATGTGTGCCAGTTTCGTTGTAGCGCTTGATGGTTTTTGCGACTCCACTTGGGGACACATTTAAAGTTTTTGCAATTTTCCGGACTGACTGACCTTCATTTCTTAAAGTAATGATGGCCACTGGTTTTTCTTTAGTTAGCTGATTGGTTCTTGCCATAATATGAATTTTAACAGTTGTCCAATAGGGCTGTCGGCTGTGTATTAACCTGACTTCTGCACAACACAACTGATGGTCCCAACCCCATTGATAAAGCAAGAAATTCCACTAATTAACCCTGATAAGGCACACCTGTGAAGTGGAAACCATTTCAGGTGACTACCTCTTGAAGCTCATGGAGAGAATGCCAAGAGTGTGCAAAGCAGTAATCAGAGCAAAGGGTGGCTATTTTGAAGAAACTAGAATATAAAACATGTTTTCAGTTATTTCACCTTTTTTTGTTAAGTACATAACTCCACATGTGTTCATTCATAGTTTTGATGCCTTCAGTGAGAATCTACAATGTAAATAGTCATGAAAATAAAGAAAACGCATTGGATGAGAAGGTGTGTCCAAACTTTTGGCCTGTACTGTATATACACACTAAATACACATCTATATACACACCAAATACATCTATATACACACTAAATACACATCTATACACACATATACACACTAAGAAGGACAGAGGGACAGACAGAAAGACAGAGAGACAGACAGAAGGACAGAGGGACAGACAGAAGGACAGAGGGACAGACAGAAGGACAGAATGACAGACAGACAGAAGGACAGAATGACAGACAGACAGAAGGACAGAGGGACAGACAGAAGGACAGAATGACAGACAGACAGAAGGACAGAATGACAGACAGACAGAGGGACAGAAGGACAGAGGGACAGAGGGACAGATAGAGGGACAGACAGACAGAAGGGCAGAGAGACAGACAGAAGGACAGGAGGACAGAGGGACAGACAGGGGGACAGGAGGACAGAGGGACAGGAGAACAGAGGGACAGACAGGGGGACAGGAGGACAGAGGGACAGGAGAACAGAGGGACAGAGGCAATGCAGGTATTTTGGAGCAAGCCTTAACTCTGCTCTGAATGCTGTTCTTATCCTTAACAGAGAGAATATTAAAGCATCAGATAAAAGAAAAAGTTCAAAGACTTTCAATGAAAGAACAATAAAAACAACTCAAGATTTTCCCATTGACATTAAAGGAATTCAACTTCCTCAGCAGGTAAATCCTCTGCTGACCTTTCTTGACAATAGACTCTGTGTTCATATTGAACTTCAGTTTACAGTCAGACACAGCACCCAGGTGTTTGTAAGACACCACAATCTGAACATTTCCACCATGAATGACACTGACCTGATGATCACTGTGAAACCTAAAGTCAATTATCATGTCCTTGGTTTTAGAAACATTTAAATCGAGCTAACTGCCATCTCACCATTTCACAAAATCGTGTAATGCAGGACCATGATCACTGTCAGAGCGCTGCAGTAAAGATAAGAGGACAGTGTCATCAGAAAGCTTCACCAGATGCCTGTTGACTTGAGAAGATCTGCAGCTGTCAGTATACAGAATAAATAATAAATAAGAGAGGTGACAACACACAACCTTGAGGAGAGCCAGTGGTAAAAATGGACATGTTACACATTTGTCCATTGACAAAGACCTGCTGGACCCTCTCAGTGAGAAAATTTATAATCAGAATGAGAAGCTCGTGTGGGAGATTAAAGTAAGAGTCAAGTCTCTCAATTAAAATGTGAGACTGCATTTTATTGAAAGCAGAAGAAAAATCTGCAAATACAAGTCTTGCATGAGCTCCAGGTGTTTCCAAGTGTTTGTGCAGAGTGTTCAAAATAAAAAGCTTAGCGTCCTCCACACTTTTACCTGGCTGGTAAGTGAGTTGCAGAGGATCCAGTTTTCCTGCTACAGAACACACAACAAAGTTCTTTATAATTTTCTCAAAATTTTTCATTACCAGTGAAGTAAGTGCCACTGGTCTGAAGTCTTTCAGTTCTTTTGAATCCTTTGACTTGGGGACAGGTATGACGGTTGACGTCTTCCAGATTGTGGGAATCTGACCCAGATCAGCACACATCTGGAAAAGTCTAGAGAACACCCCACTGAGCTGATCAGCACAGTGAATGAGATGTATGATGAGACCGTGTCACAGACATCATTCATGTCATCACTACATGCATCAAAGAAACATTCCCAGTTTGTACACTTGGAGCAGGCCTGAAGAGAGGAGATATTGTCCGCAGACCAGCATTTCACTGATTTCTCCACACGCGGGAGCTGCCTGAAGGTAGATGTGTACAGAGGCATCACATACACACTGTTGTGGTAGGAAGATCCCAAAGACGGCAGCAATCTGTAAGCAGGCTCACAGAGCCATAACACAGGTCTAAGGTAGAGTTCCTCTGTGTGGTGGCACAGGTCACATACTGTTCATAAGTCCTCAGAATAGTGTTCAAACAGCAGTAATTAAAATCACAAAGGACGAATTTCGGAGCATCCGGGCATATGGTGTCAAGACGGCTTGTTACGTCAGCAATCAGCTGAGCAGCAGCTGATGTGTTAGCACGAGGGTGGATGTAAACAATGGTGAAGAACAGTTACTGAAACTCCTGAGGCAAGTAAAAAGGCCGGAGTGAGATGGTCAAAAGTTCAATGTCAGGGGAACAAATCTTCTCCCGAATCGCGACAGTGTGACATAGTGTGACACACTACCTCCCCGTCACGTGTTGGTGATCTCCGGTGACCGGTCCAGTCGGAGCGGAATGCCGAACCCACTAAGAGACAGATCCTTGTCCCAATCTGAATCACTTAGCCAGGTCTTGGTGAAGGCCGGTAAACAGGTACCCCTCACTTCGTGTTTAAATTTGGCCCAGGCCTCCAGCTCATGCAACTTGTTGCAGAGAGACTGCTTTTCAGAGCAGAATCGAAGGAAGAGCAGGTAGCTTGCGGCGGTCATGAAGGCTCATATTCTTGAGTATCCGACGAATTCCACCTCTTTTCCCTCTTTTCTGACGAGTGGGTTTGGCTCTAGCATCGGTTCTGCTGAGCTCCGACGAAATATTCACTGGCACAACACTGTTACTTGTCTGAAGTTACAAGAGAAACTCCCGAGAGCATGTAATCCTGCCGTCATTTTTACTCATTACCTTCATGGCTGTTTTCACTAATTTCTCCAATTTTGATTTGAACTGTTCAGTGAGAGAACCAAACCAGGCAGCCATCCCATATCTGATCAGACTTTCCAGTACAGCATTATAAAAAAACACTCAAGCAGAGATACAGTCCATGTTGACGAGCCAACGAGGTTAAGACAACATGACATGCAATCGATGGACCGGAGTAAACATTTCATTTAATTTAATTTATTTATTCATTCCAATCTAAATGACTGGAAAGGAGCAGGATGAAGTAACCTTAAAATACCTGCCCCTTTCTTAAGGCATATAACTGCTTACATCAGATAAGTTGCCATTAAAGAAACAAACAAATTCACAAAGTTTACAGCAGCATCGGCACTCGTGCTCGGGTCGCCAGCAGAGCAGTGCCACCGGAAACACAAGATGTGTGATACACATATACACACCACATACACACATACACATATACAGTATACATGTCTGTACAAACAGTATGTTTGTTTATATATACACACACATCTATATACATATATATGTATATATGTATACATACGTGTGTGTGTGTGTGTGTGTGTGTGTATACACATATACAGATCTTAATATATAGCAATATGTGATGTACATACAAACACAGATATGTGTTTATTTTGTGTGGATGTCAGATGACGTCAAGGTGATGATGTCACAGTCACTAATGATGTCACAGTCACTGATGATGTCACAGTCACTGATGATGCCACAGTCACACTGAACGATATCATGTTTTTCATGTCCGATATAAAAGTCATTGTTGTAGCAACGCAAACGTACTTTGTATTAGGGCTGTCAAAATTGCTCAAAAATGACGTTTGAATATTTGTTCTAAAAATAACTCCATAGGTTCAAACCATTCGAATATTTTTTTTTCCGCATTATGTCCACAAGAGGGCAAACTAATACAAGGAAACATAGGCTACTTGTATATGTATTAATACAAGGAAACATAACTACTTGTAGGTATTTTTATTTTTATTTTTTACATACCTACACATTAAAACACATAAAACAATTATCTATAACATTACGTTATAAACGACCGCGGACCTCCCCCCCCCCCCCCCCCCGACCCGTCAGGTCACACCGCCCGCAGAAGCACTGCGAATAGCCTCGAAGCACCAGACCATGACCGGCTCGCGCCCTGCAGTGATCGTTTCGGCGTCTGGTCTATTTTCTGCGCGAGCCGTGAGCGAATGTGTCAAGCCGGGTGACGGAGACAACCGCTTGTCGACCAGGCTGGAGAAATGCGCGTCTGATGCCAACGCCCACTCGCAAAGAGGACAGCTGCGGTGGTGTTTTTTTTTTTCTCTCTCTATAATCGAATATCAATTTTCACATTCGAAGGTCCATTTTTTTTTCAAATTCGAATTTAAATTCGAATTTAGAATATTCGTTGACAGCCCTACTTTGTATGTTAGTGCGTTAGCATTACTGTTAGCATTCCTACTAGCTCTACTGCAGCTTAGCGTCTGTGTGCTGTGTTAGCGTCCGCTTCTCCTCCTCATTCCACCCTCCATACACACACAAGCCCCACCCCTTCCACACCTGGCCACACCCACCTGTATCTTTCCCTCCTGTCACTGTTTTCATTTTGTCCTTGCTTCCGGTCATCCCTCCTTTTCCTTTCATCATTTTTAAAAACACATCTTTAATTCGTCTTTTTTACTCACCTGAGGTGTCAGATCAGAGTCGTCAGTCACATGACCTCAGACTGGAGTCATCGGTGACATGACCTCAGACTGGAGTCGTCTGTCACATGACCTCAGACTGGAGTCATCGGTGACATGACCTCAGACTGGAGTCATCGGTCACATGACCTCAGACTGGAGTCGTCTGTCGCCTGACCTCAGACTGGAGTCATCGGTGACATGACCTCAGACTGGAGTCATCGGTGACATGACCTCAGACTGGAGTTGTCTGTCACATGACCTCAGACTGGAGTCATCTGTCGCCTGACCTCAGACTGGAGTCATCGGTGACATGACCTCAGACTGGAGTTGTCTGTCACATGACCTCAGACTGGAGTCGACGGTGACATGACCTCAGACTGGAGTCGTCGGTTGCCTGACCTCAGACTGGAGTAATCGGTGACATGACCTCAGACTGGAGTCGTCGGTCACCTGACCTCAGACTGGAGTAATCGGTGACATGACCTCAGACTGGAGTCATCGATGACATGACCTCAGACTGGAGTCGTCTGTCACAAGACCTCAGACTGGAGTCATCGGTCGCCTGACCTCAGACTGGAGTCATTGGTGACATGACCTCAGACTGGAGTCATCGGTCGCCTGACCTCACATAACCTCCTCCTCCTCCTCCTCCTCCTCCCTCTCCTTCTGAGCTGTTGATCTGGAATTTCTCTTCCACTCATGTTGAACACATCATGAGGTTGTCTCTGAGTCAGAGGCGTTGTCTGATTGATTGAGGTGATGGTGGTGTCTGGGCGGAGCCTGTAGGAGGCGGGATTTGACACAGATGACACAGTGGTCATGTTGCCCTCTGTGATTGGCTCATAAACAACAGAGTTTCTGGACGTTGCTTCGGCCTGACTGACAGAAGCTCCTGAATCTCCAGTTTGTTGGCTTTTTTGTGTTAACGTCTCTTCGTCTCCACCCTGGGATGGTTGTTTCCCTTTGGGTCTGTGCGAGTCACATGATGTAAATGTCATCATCATGCCGACTGGCTGGCTGTGAGACAAAGAGCTGCTTTATTCCCTGCTATCTCACATTTCAGGGACTGGGAAAAAGTCCGTCCAGTGTCCACTCTGACTCAGACATGTGCAGTGTCACGACGGCTCCTCCAGGTGATGTTGACATCATCTCAGGTTTACAGAGCATGTGTGAAAGACACCCCCCCCCCCATCCCCCCCCCGCCACTCTCTCATCACGTCTTATTATCATAATCAGGCTCCAGGTGCCTCGTTTGGCTCTTCGACACCGTCTGAGCGTGCTCAGTGGCTGTGTGTCTCGACCTGCTCCTTGGCGTCGTCGGCCAATCACCTTCCTCTGCTACGTCCTGTCAGTGAGTGCTCTGCGGCCATTGGCCAAACGGGTAAGAGCGTCTACCTGCTGGCATCTGATTGGACAGAGAGAAACAGGAAGTGACAGGAACAGCTGTCTTCTTTTCTCCTTTCCTCATGTCTCAACTCCTCTTTCTGACCTCTTTTACTATCTGCTCAGGTACTCTGTACTCTACCTGCTCAGGTACTCTGTACTCTACCTGCTCAGGTACTCTGTACTCTACCTGCTCAGGTGCTCTGTACACTATCTGCTCAGGTACACTTTATTCTACCTGCTCAGGTACTCTGTACTCTACCTGCTCAGGTACTCTGTACTCTACCTGCTCAGGTACTCTGTACTCTACCTGTTCAGGTGCTCTGTACACTATCTGCTCAGGTACTCTGTACACTATCTGCTCAGGTACACTGTCCTCTACCTGCTCAGGTACACTGTCCTCTACCTGCTCAGGTACTCTGTACTCTACCTGCTCAGGTACACTTTATTCTACCTGCTCAGGTACTCTGTACTCTACCTGCTCAGATATAGCCCTCATCTCATATAGATGAGGGCATCATCCACTCCGATGTTGGGCCGGTATGCGAACTGTAGGGGGTCCATGAACGTCCTCACTCTGGGTCTTAAATAGGAGAGGACAAGCCTCTCAAGAGTCTTAATTATATGTGAAATGAGGGCTACTGGCCTGTAATCACTGGAGTCAACAGGGAGTCTCTTCTTAGGGACAGGAACTATGCATGATGTTTTCCATAGAGAGGGGATCTTTTGTTGTTTCAGAGTCAGGTTGAAGAGGTGTGACAGGATATTACATAATTGATCGGAGCAGATCCTAAGGAGTCTAGGGCCAATTTCGCCGGGACCAGCTGCTTTTCCTATATTAAGTCTATCTAAGTGAATTCTCCCTTCACCTGTGATGGCTGGAGCGTTATGGATGAGTCACTGATGTGGACAGACTGATCCGATGAACAGGTATGAACTGAAGGGGACAGGCTACGAGTACAGATGATGGTCTGTGGATACAGTTTGGGGGAGATGATTGTCCCAGTAGAGGGGGGAGCAGGCATCACAGGCAGCTGACAGTTTGAGGAGGCGGTGTCAGATCGATTAAAGAAGATATAGGCCCTCCCTGAAGGCCTTTTTCTTTTGTTTTATCAAGCCTTTCAGGCTGCTAGTGATCCATGGCTTGTTGTTTGGGAAACATTTAATCACTCTACTCGGTATACAAATATCGCCACAGAACTTGATGTAATCTGTGATGATGTCAGTTAGTCCCTCACTGTCATCCCTGTGTGCCTCACAGAAGACATCCCAGTCTGTGAGATCTAAATAAGCCTGTAGAGATCCCTCTGCTTCCTGGGACCAGCATTTAACTGTCTTGGTGGAAATAGATATCCTTTTAACAACAGGGTTGTATGTGGGAGAGAGGTAGACAAGATTGTGGTCAGAACCACCAAGAGGGGGCAGTGCAATTGATTTATAAGCATCTTTTACATTAGCATAAAAAAGATCAAGTGTCTTATTTCCTCTCATAGGACAGTCCACAAACTGTTTGAAGGTGGGAAGTATGCAGGAGAGGGATGCATGTTTAAAATCCCTGGAGAGGAAAATAAATGAGTCTGGATATCTTGCTTGTATTCTGGCGATAGTTGCGTGAACTACGTCACAAGCCATATCAGCGTGGGCAGAGGGCGGACTGTAAATGCAATGGCGACGACTACTGTGAACTCCTGTGGCAGGTAATAAGGTCTTAAACTAACTGCTAAGAGTTCTGTGTTCTTGTTACAAACCTGCTGCTTGAGTGTAGCGTGCCCTGGTTTACACCACCCGTTGTTGATAAGCAGAGTAAGCCCCCCGTCTTTCCTCTTGCCACTCGCTTTGATATCCCTGTCCGCTCGCAGCGTTAGGAAGTTGCTGGTGTTGGTTTTAGTCTCCGGGATACAGTCCTTCAGCAACGTCTCAGTCAGGCACATCAGACTGCAGTCCCGGTAGATTTTTGGCTTCTGACGAGGGTTTCGAGCTCCTCCATCTTGTTATTCATGGACCAAACATTTCCCTTGATAACGGATGGAAGGGCCAGTTTGTAAGACTCTTTCCATATTCTCTCCCTCTGTGTCCTATTCTGTTTCGCCCCAGCACGTGCCCCCCTGCGTCTCCTCCATAATAGCTCTGTCGGAATGTTGTGACTTGTCCCAATATGTTTGGTGAAAGGAGCCATGTCTAGGAGCTCCTGTCGCGAGTAAACAATTGCCGGCTGGCTCTGCTGCTCCGGGATTGGAGAATTCCCCCGAATATCAGGCACACTAAAAGTGTTCTGATCAACTCCATTTCCCCTTAACTAGGCCCCTGTGCTTGTCGGAAACTGTGTGTTTTAAAATGAACACTTAAAAACTAAGAACATAAAACACGTATACAGCATAAAACACACCAAACTCAAGCATACACTGGAGCTGCTGTGAGCTGCTCAGGTGCTGTGCCGATAAGCCACCTTCATATCAGCATTTGAATGTAAAATAATCAGGACCAAGCATAGAACCCTGCAGAACCCCCCTGAGTGTTTCTCAGGTGTGTGAGTGGGAGGAGCTTGTTGCTCTGTGTCTGCTGGATGTCACAAAGTTTTAAAGATAAAAACATGTTTCAGCTGAAAAAGGCACTGAAGGTTTCAGACACCAGAACCAGAAACAGTTTGGATGTTATACGTTTAGTACAGTAGAGTCTGACAGTAGATGTTAACAACAGAGTTACAATTGTCTGGTTGAATCTTCGTCTGTGAAGAGGTAATAAGTGAGACGTTCACCAGGAAACACTGAGCAGGAAATAGATCAGATTTAATCCATTACTTCTGTTTCTTCTCTTTCTCTGTTTTCCTGTTTTTTGTCTCCTTCTGACTTCTCTCATCATTTTGCTTGTTTTACCACCATTTTACACTCCTCCTTCCCCCCTCACCTCCTCCTTCACTTCCTGCTGCTTGATTTTCTTGAACAGATGAAATAATACAGTGACGTTCTTCTTCTGAAACCAGATCGTATTTGACACGCAGTTTCCTGTTTGGTGCTGCAGGTGGCGTTGTACCACTCCTTCCCAACTCGCTTGCTGTCTCGGGCCTGGGGTCGTCTGAACGGGGTCGACCTCCCCACCTGGCTGCGAAAGCCTGTCTACTCCCTCTACATCTGGACCTTTGGGGTCAACATGCAGGTCAGAACAGCCATGGGTGTGGCTAATGATTGGGATGTCTGATGGTTGGAGTGTCTGATGGTTGAAGTGTCTCATTGTCAGTGTGTCTGATGGTTGGAGTGTCTGATGGTCAGTGTGTCTGATGGTTGGAGTGTCTGATGGTTGAAGTGCCTGATGGTTGGAGTGTCTAATGGTCCGGGTGTCTGATGGTTGGAGTGTCAGATGGTTGGAGTCTCTGATGGTTGAAGTGTCTGATGGTTGAAGTGTCTGATGGTTGGAGTGTCTGATGGTTGGAGTGTCTGATGGTTGGAGTGTCTGATGGTTGAAGTGTCTGATGGTTGGAGTGTCTAATGGTCCAGGTGTCTGATGGTTGGAGTGTCTGATGGTTGGAGTGTCTGATGGTTGAAGTGTTTGATGGTTGAAGTGTCTGATGGTTGAAGTGTCTGATGGTTGGAGTGTCTGATGGTTGGAGTGTCTGATGGTTGAAGTGTCTGATGGTTGGAGTGTCTAATGGTCCAGGTGTCTGATGGTTGGAGTGTCTGATGGTTGGAGTGTCTGATGGTTGAAGTGTCTGATGGTTGGAGTGTCTGATGGTTGAAGTGTTTGATGGTTGAAGTGTCTGATGGTTGGAGTGTCAGATGGTTGAAGTGTGTGATGGTTGAAGTGTCTGATGGTTGGAGTGTCTGATGGTTGGAGTGTCTGATGGTTGAATTGTCTGATTGTCAATGTGTCAGATGGTTGAAGTGTCTGATGGTCGTAGTGTCTCATGGTTGGAGTGTCTGATGGTTGGAGTGTCTGATGGTTGAAGTGTCTGATGGTTCGTGTGTCTGATAGTTCATGTGTCTGGTGGTTGGAGTGTCTAATGGTTGAAGTGTCTGATGGTTAGAGTATCAGGGTGGTTGGGGTGTCTGATGGTTGAAGTGTCTGATTGTCAGTGTGTCAGATGGTTGGAGTGTCTGATGGTTGTAGTGTCTCATGGTTGAAGTGTCTGATGGTCGGGGTGCCTGATGGTTGGAGTATCGGGGTGGTTGGGGTGTCAGATAGATGGAGTGTTTGATGGTCGGGGTGTCTAATGGTTGGAGTATCGGGGTGGTTGGGGTATCTGATGGATGGAGTGTCAGATGGTCGGGGTGTCTGATGGTTGGAGTATCGGGGTGGTTGGGGTGTCTGATGGTTGGAGTGTCTGATGGTTGGGGTGTGTGATGGATGGAGTGTCTGTTGGTCAGTGTGTCTGATGGTTGGAGTGTCTGATGGTCAGTGTGTCTGATGGTTGAAGTGTCTGATGGTCAGTGTGTCTGATGGTCTGAGTGTCTAATGGTCTGGGTGTCTGATGGTTGGAGTGTCTGATGGTCAGTGTGTCTGATGGTTGAAGTGTCTGATGGATGGAGTGTCTGATGGTTGGAGTGTCTGATGGTAGAAGTGTCTGATGGTTGGAGTGTCTAATGGTCAGTGTGTCTGATGGTTGGAGTGTCTGATGGTTGAAGTGTCTGATGTTTGAAGTGCCTGGTGGTTGGAGTGTCTGATGGTTGGAGTGTCTGTTGGTCAGTGTGTCTGATGGTTGGAGTGTCTGATGGTTGAAGTGTTTGATGGTTGAAGTGTCTGATGGTTGGAGTGTCAGATGGTTGAAGTGTGTGATGGTTGAAGTGTCTGATGGTTGGAGTGTCTGATGGTTGGAGTGTCTGATGGTTGAATTGTCTGATTGTCAATGTGTCAGATGGTTGAAGTGTCTGATGGTCGTAGTGTCTCATGGTTGGAGTGTCTGATGGTTGGAGTGTCTGATGGTTGAAGTGTCTGATGGTTCGTGTGTCTGATAGTTCATGTGTCTGGTGGTTGGAGTGTCTAATGGTTGAAGTGTCTGATGGTTAGAGTATCAGGGTGGTTGGGGTGTCTGATGGTTGAAGTGTCTGATTGTCAGTGTGTCAGATGGTTGGAGTGTCTGATGGTTGTAGTGTCTCATGGTTGAAGTGTCTGATGGTCGGGGTGCCTGATGGTTGGAGTATCGGGGTGGTTGGGGTGTCAGATAGATGGAGTGTTTGATGGTCGGGGTGTCTAATGGTTGGAGTATCGGGGTGGTTGGGGTATCTGATGGATGGAGTGTCAGATGGTCGGGGTGTCTGATGGTTGGAGTATCGGGGTGGTTGGGGTGTCTGATGGTTGGAGTGTCTGATGGTTGGGGTGTGTGATGGATGGAGTGTCTGTTGGTCAGTGTGTCTGATGGTTGGAGTGTCTGATGGTCAGTGTGTCTGATGGTTGAAGTGTCTGATGGTCAGTGTGTCTGATGGTCTGAGTGTCTAATGGTCTGGGTGTCTGATGGTTGGAGTGTCTGATGGTCAGTGTGTCTGATGGTTGAAGTGTCTGATGGATGGAGTGTCTGATGGTTGGAGTGTCTGATGGTAGAAGTGTCTGATGGTTGGAGTGTCTAATGGTCAGTGTGTCTGATGGTTGGAGTGTCTGATGGTTGAAGTGTCTGATGGTTGAAGTGTCTGATGTTTGAAGTGCCTGGTGGTTGGAGTGTCTGATGGTTGGAGTGTCTGTTGGTCAGTGTGTCTGATGGTTGGAGTGTCTGATGGTCAGTGTGTCTGATGGTTGAAGTGTCTGATGGTCAGCGTGTCTGATGGTTGGAGTGTCTAATGGTCAGTGTGTCTGATGGTTGAAGTGTCTGATGGATGGAGTGTCTGATGGTTGGAGTGTCTGATGGTTGAAGTGTCTGATGGTTGGAGTGTCTGATGGTCAGTGTGTCTGATGGTTGAAGTGTCTGATGGATGGAGTGTCTGATGGTTGGAGTGTCTGATGGTTGGAGTGTCTGATGGTTGAAGTGTCTGATGGTTGAAGTGTCTGATGGTTGAAGTGTCTGATGTTTGAAGTGCCTGGTGGTTGGAGTGTCTGATGGTTGAAGTGTCTGATGGTTGGAGTGTCTGATGGTTGAAGTGTCTGATGTTTGAAGTGCCTGGTGGTTGGAGTGTCTGATGGTTGGAGTGTCTGTTGGTCAGTGTGTCTGATGGTTGGAGTGTCTGATGGTCAGTGTGTCTGATGGTTGAAGTGTCTGATGGTCAGCGTGTCTGATGGTTGGAGTGTCTAATGGTTGGAGTGTCTGATGGTCAGTGTGTCTGATGGTTGAAGTGTCTAATGGTTGAAGTGTGTGATGGTTGGAGTGTCTGATGGTTGGAGTGTCTGATGGTTGAAGTGTCTGATGGTTGGAGTGTCTGACGGTCAGTGTGTCTGATGGTTGGAGTGTCTGATGGTTGGAGTGTCAGATGGTTGGAGTGTCTGATGGTTGAAGTGTCTGATGGTTGGAGTGTCTGATGGTTGGAGTGTCTAATGGTCCGGGTGTCTGATGGTTGGAGTGTCAGATGGTTGGAGTCTCTGATGGTTGAAGTGTCTGATGGTAGAAGTGTCTGATGGTTGGAGTGTCTGATGGTTGGAGTGTCTGATGGTTGGAATGTCTAATGGTCCGGGTGTCTGATGGTTGGAGTGTCTGATGGTTGAAGTGTCTGATGGTTGGAGTGTCTGATGGTTGAAGTGTCTGATGGTCAGTGTGTCTGATGGTTGGAGTGTCTGATGGTTGGAGTGTCAGATGGTTGAATGGTCTGATGGTTGGAGTGTCTGATGGTTGGAGTGTCTGATGGTTGAAGTGTCTGATGGTTGGAGTGTCAGATGGTTGAAGTGTCTGATGGTTGAAGTGTCTGATGGTTGGAGTGTCTGATGGTTGAAGTGTCTGATGGTTGGAGTGTCTGATGGTTGGAGTGTCAGATGGTTGAAGTGTCAGATGGTTGAAGTGTGTGATGGTTGAAGTGTCTGATGGTTGGAGTGTCTGATGGTTGAATTGTCTGATTGTCAATGTGTCTGATGGTTGAAGTGTCTGATGGTTCGTGTGTCTGATAGTTCATGTGTCTGGTGGTTGGAGTGTCTAATGGTTGAAGTGTCTGATGGTTGGAGTATCAGGGTGGTTGGGGTGTCTGATGGTTGAAGTGTCTGATTGTCAGTGTGTCAGATGGTTGGAGTGTCTGATGGATGGAATGTCTGATGGTTGAAGTGTCTGATTGTCAGTGTGTCAGATGGCTGGAGTGTCTGATGGTTGTAGTGTCTCATGGTTGAAGTGTCTGATGGTCGGGGTGCCTGATGGTTGGAGTATCGGGGTGGTTGGGGTGTCAGATAGATGGAGTGTTTGATGGTCAGGGTGTCTAATGGTTGGAGTATCGGGGTGGTTGGGGTGTCTGATGGATGGAGTGTCTGATGGTCGGGGTGTCTAATGGTTGGAGTATCGGGGTGGTTGGGGTGTCTGATGGATGGAGTGTCTGATGGTTGGAGTGTCTGATGGTTGAATTGTCTGATTGTCAATGTGTCAGATGGTTGGAGTGTCTGATGGTCGTAGTGTCTCATGGTTGGAGTGTCTGATGGTTGGAGTGTCTGATGGTTGAAGTGTCTGATGGTTGGAGTGTCTGATAGTTCATGTGTCTGGTGGTTGGAGTGTCTGATGGTTGGAGTATCGGGGTGGTTGGGGTGTCTGATGGATGGAGTGTCTGATGGTTGGAGTGTCTGATGGTTGAATTGTCTGATTGTCAATGTATCAGATGGTTGGAGTGTCTGATGGTCGTAGTGTCTGATGGTTGGAGTGTCTGATGGTTGGAGTGTCTGATGGTTGAAGTGTCTGATGGTTGGAGTGTCTGATAGTTCATGTGTCTGGTGGTTGGAGTGTCTAATGGTTGAAGTGTCTGATGGTTGGAGTATCAGGGTGGTTGGGGTGTCTGATGGATGGAGTGTCTGATTGTCAGTGTGTCAGATGGTTGGAGTGTCTGATGGATGGAGTGTCTGATGGTTGAAGTGTCTGATTGTCAGTGTGTCAGATGGTTGGAGTGTCTGATGGTTGAAGTGTCTGATGGTCGGGGTGCCTGATGGTTGGAGTATCGGGGTGGTTGGGGTGTCAGATAGATGGAGTGTTTGATGGTCGGGGTGTCTAATGGTTGGAGTATCTGGGTGGTTGGGGTGTCTGATGGATGGAGTGTCTGATGGTCGGGGTGTTTGATGGTTGGAGTATCGGGGTGGTTGGGGTGTCTGATGGTTGGGGTGTGTGATGGATGGAGTGTCTGATGGTTGGAGTGTCTGATGGTTGGGGTGTGTGATGGATGGAGTGTGATGGCTGGGGTGTCTGATGGTTGGAGTATCGGGGTGGTTTGTAGGGATGTCCCAATCCAGCTTTTTCACTTCTGATCCGATACCGATATTACAGCCTTGAGTTTTGGCCGATACCAATACCAATCCGATCCAAGCGCGTATTATACATATTCACTTATTTTGTTGTCAGTCATGTTAGAAAAGGTTTGATCAAATAATATTACTCTAACAAGAACAACTACTTAATCAGATTAGTTAGAATGATCCACAACAGTTGGTATGAGAAACTGACCCGTTTATTAACAGGGTTAAATAAACAAACTTTAAACTTTTAACATTAAATAAAAAATATAGCTGGTTTGCTTTGGCTGCTTTGGCCCCTTAATTAATAGAAAATAAATCAACACAAGAAATCTTTAAAATGTCTAACATTGAAATTAAAATAGCAGCAAGACTCCACACACTTGTGCTTTGGCCCCCTAATAAATAAAAAAATAACACCACAAAACATTGTTGACATTTAACAAACAACGCAGCCTTTCCTTTTCAGTTATTTTAGTAGTGTTTTTGTAGTCCATCCATGGCTCCAATTTCACTAATTGTGCTCAAAACAATGCCATCAGTGCTCTTTACTTAAACAGTAAGAGTGTAAACCAAATAAAAATATCACTCTCAAAAAACCAGAGCAGAAAACAAATAGTCAGTTAACTAAATTGACCACTACTCCTCCTACCCTTCCCTCCGTGTGTCTGCCGTCTGCATGCTGGCCTGGTGGATTGATAGTAAGAGCTGGAGTGGATCACTGAAATGGACTGCTTGAATCGCGGAGCGCTGGGCTGGCCGGAAAACCTGGAGCGGACTCTGTGAAAAACTGGATCAGAGTCCTTGGATCGGCATTTTTCCATGCAGTCCGATCCGATGCCCGTTTTTTGCTAATATCGCTGGCCGATACTCGGATTGGGATATCCCTAGTGGTTGGGGTGTCTGATGGATGGAGTGTGATGGTTGGGGTGTCTGATGGTTGGAGTATTGGGGTGGTTGGGGTGTCTGATGGATGGAGTGTCTGATGGTTAGAGTATGGGTGGTTGGGGTGTCTGATGGATGGAGTATGGGGGTGGTTGGGGTATGGGGGTCCAGGTTATCAGAGTATGGGAATGAAATTATGTTTGTCTCTCTGTGGCGTCCAACAGGAGGCTGCGGTGGAGGATTTACATCACTACAGGAATCTGGGTGAATTTTTCCGTCGACGTCTAAAGCCTACGGTCCGACCACTCTGCGGCTCCTCCTGTCTGGTAACGTTCCTCCTCCTTCTCCTCCTCTTCCTCCTCCTCCTGGAGGCATGGCCAGTGGGCTTCATTGTGCCTCCAAACACACGCCAGGGTTGAATAAAGTTCATTTGATGCTGACAGGAAGTCAGCCATCTTGGATTTCTTGTTTCAATTTTCAATCAATCAATTTTATTTATAAAGCCCAATATCACAAATCACAATTTGCCTCACAGGGCTTCACAGCATACGACATCCCTCTGTCCTTATGACCCTCACAGCTGATCAGGAAAAACTCCCCAAAAAAACCCCTTTAACGGGGAAAAAAAACGGTAGAAACCTCAGGAAGAGCAACTGAGGAGGGATCCCTCTTCCAGGACGGACAGACGTGCAATAGATGTCGTACAGAACAGATCAGCATAATAAATTAACAGTAATCCGTATGACACAATGAGACAGAGAGAGAGAGACAGGTAATGACAGTAGCTTACAACAACATTATTGAAAGTAATAATATTATAGTTATAGTTCTGGCTACTGTGGTACAATATGTTGAAAGTATGTATTAATATCTGTCAGTATACATGTGTGACAATAATCATATGTGTATAATAACAGTAGAAGTATGACTAATGACTAATGATGGCAGCAGCAGCAGGAGGCATCTGGCAGGACCACGGCAGCAGCACAACCACACACGTCACGCTGTCCAGGCACCGCTGTGATATGAGTTAATCTGAGAGACAGTGGAGCACAAAGGCTCCGGAGAAGAAGCCGAGTTAGTGACATGCAGTAAGGCTGAGTTAGCAAGATGCAGTAATAGAATACGAGAGAGAGAGAGAGAGAGAGAGAGAGAGGGAGCCCGGTGTATTATAGGGGGTCCTCCGGCAGACTAGGCCTAAGTCAGCCTAACTAGGGGCTGGTACAGGGCAAGCCTGAGCCAGCCCTAACTATAAGCTTTATCAAAGAGGAAAGTCTTAAGTCTAGTCTTAAATGTGGAGACGGTGTCTGCCTCCCGGACCGTAACAGGAAGATGATTCCACAGGAGAGGAGCCTGATAGCTGAAGGCTCTGGCTCCTGATCTACTTTTGGAGACTTTAGGGACCACGAGTAACCCTGCGTTCTCAGAGCGCAGTGTTCTGGTGGGATAATATGGCACTATGAGCTCTCTAAGATATGATGGAGCTTGACCATTTAGAGCTTTACAAGTTAACAGTAGGATTTTAAGGCAGTTATGGAGTTTAGTTAATTGATTACTTTCTTCTGGCTTCATCGATAAATACAGCTGAGTATCATCCGCATAACAATGGAAATTTATAGAGTGATTTCTAATGATGTTACCTAAAGGAAGCATATATAGAGTAAATAGGATTGGTCCATGCACAGAACCTTGCAGAACTCCAAAACAAACTTTAGTACGTAAGGATGATTCATTATGAACGTCAACAAACTGAAAACGATCAGATAAATAAGATTTAAACCAGTTCAGTGCAGAACCTTTTAGGCCAATTAAGTGATCCAGTCTCTGCAGTAGAATTTGATGGTCAATTGTGTCAAACGCCGCACTAAGATCTAATAAAACAAGTACAGAGTCAAGTCCTTTGTCTGAAGCAATCAGAAGGTCATTTGTAATTTTAACTAGTGCTGTCTCAGTGCTATGATGCACTCTAAATCCTGACTGAAATTCCTCAAATAAATTATTATCCTGGAGAAAATCACACAGCTGGTCTGTGACCACTTTCTCAAGGATCTTTGACATAAAGGGAAGATTAGATATTGGTCTATAGTTGGCTAACACCTCTGGATCCAGGGTGGGCTTTTTTAGTAGAGGTTTAATTACAGCTACCTTAAAAGACTGTGGTACATAGCCTGTTAATAAGGATATATTGATCGTATCTAATATATGAGTGTTAACTAAAGGAAAGACCTCCTTAAGTAGCTTAGTTGGGATGGGGTCTAAGAGACACGTTGATGATTTAGATGAAGAAATCACTGCAGTCAATTCTTGAAGAGAAATTGGGGAGAAGCAATCTAAATATATATTAGGTCTTACAGCTGTGTTTAAGGTTAGATAGGTACTATCTGAGGGCAGGAGGTCATGAATTTTGCCTCTAATACTTAGAATTTTGTCATTAAAAAAGCTCATAAAATCATTACTGCTAAGGGCTAAAGGAATACAAGGCTCAATAGAGCTTTGACTCTCAGTCAGCCTGGCTACAGTGCTGAAAAGAAACCTGGGGTTGTTCTTGTTTTCTTCTATTAATGCTGAGTAATAGTTTGCTCTGGCATTGTGGAGGCCCCTCTTATAAGTTTTGAGACTGTCTGTCCAGATTAAATGAGATTCTTCCAGTTTGGTTAATCGCCAATTCCTTTCAAATTTTCGCGATATTTGTTTTAACTTACGGGTTTGAGAGTTATACCAAGGAGTGAACTTTCTTTGCTTTGTTAACTTCTTTTTAAGAGGAGCTACAGAGTCAAGTGTCGTTCGCAGCGAGCCTACGGCGCTATCGACAAAATGATCAAAGTCGGTACAGGAAACCTCTGTTACTGAGGGACTTGGTATTGAATTTAACGACGGAGGAATCATTTCCTTAAATTTTGCGACAGCACTATCTGATAAACATCTAGTATAGTAACTGTTGCTGAGTGGCATGTAATCGGGTAAAAAGAAATCAAAAGTAATCAGATAATGATCCGATAGCGAGGGATTCTGTGGAAAGACTTTTAGGTTATCAATTTCAATTCCATACGTCAGAACTAGATCGAGGGTATGGTTAAAACAGTGAGTGAGTTCATGTACACCCTGACTGAAGTCAATGGAGTCTAATAATGAGATAAACGCGGTAGCCAGGGAGTCATTATCAACGTCGACATGAATGTTAAAATCGCCTACAATAATAACTTTATCTGATTTAAGAACTAAACTGGATAAAAACTCTGAGAATTCAGATACAAATTCAGAATACGGGCCAGGAGCACGGTACACTATAACAAATACAAGTGGCTGCGAGGTTTTCCAGGTCGGATGTAAAAGACTAAGAACGAGGCTTTCAAATGAATTATAATCTAGTTTAGGTTTAGGGCTGATTAACACACTAGAGTTAAAAATGGCTGCAACTCCCCCTCCTCGGCCGCTGCCTCGAGGAATGTGGGTATTATTATGACTGGGAGGAGTGGATTCATTGAGACTAACATATTCATCTTGACACAGCCAGGTTTCTGTGAGACTGAGTAAATCAATATGATTATCTGATATTAATTCGTTTACTAACACTGCTTTAGACGATAGAGACCTGATATTTAACAGTCCGCATTTAATTCTCCTGTTTTGTCTTTCTGTCACAGAAGAGGTTTTAATTTTTATGAGGTTGTTATGCACAACTCCTCTTTGTTTAATTTTAGATTTAAATAATTTAGGTGGTCGGGGGACAGACACCGTTTGTATAAAACTATGAAAACTATGGCTGGGTAACTGAACTAGAAGCTCAGAGAGGTGTATAGGACTGCGTCTCCGAGTCCTGGTCTCAACTCTGGGTTGTCAGGGATTTAAATTACTAATAAAGTTTGCCAGGTTCCTAGAAATGAGAGCAGCTCCATCCAAAGTGGGATGAATGCCGTCTCTCCTAATAAGACCAGGTTTTCCCCAGAAAGTTTGCCAATTATTAACGAAACCCACATCGTTGTTTTAGTTCTTTATTTTCATTTAGTTTAATGGACGTGTACAAGGTGTGTTGGTCTCTCACCTCGGCCTGCAGCTTTAACTTCTGATGTGGTTGTTTGTTGTTTATTCTAATGACACATTTTTATTAAAGTTACATTAAAATGAGTTCTAACGACACATTATTAATAAAGTGACATTTAAATGAGTTCTAATGACACTTTTTATATAGTTACATTTAAACGAGTTCTAATGACACATTTTAATTAAAGTTATATTTAAATGAGTTCTAATGACACATTTTAATTAAAGTTACATTTAAACGAGTTCTAATGACACATTTTAATTAGAGTTACATTTAAACGAGTTATAATGACACATTTTAATTAAAGTTACATTTAAACGAGTTCTAATGACACATTTTATATAGTTACATTTAAACGAGTTCTAATGACACATTTTAATTAAAGTTACATTTAAACGAGTTCTAATGACACATTTTAATTAAAGTTACATTTAAACAAGTTCTGATGACACATTTTAATTAAAGTTACATTTAAACAAGTTCTAATGACACATTTTATATAGTTACATTTAAACGAGTTCTAATGACACATTTTAATAAAGTTACATTTAACTTTATTGTTAAACTCTGGTTATTGGCAGCTCTATTCTGAGGAACGTGAAGTTAGCAACACCAGCGGCCATAGTCAAATGTATCCCTGGGGCCAGAGCGGGCGACATTGAGTCAAATTTAAAACTGCTGGCTAAAGCTAAATGTAGATTCAGTAAGATTGTTATTCACGTCGGCGGCAATGACACCCGGTTACGCCAATCGGAGGTCACTAAAATTAATATTGCCTCGGTGTGTGAATATGCAAAAACGATGTCGGACTCCGTAGTTTTCTCTGGACCCCTCCCAAATCTGACCAGTGATGACATGTTTAGCCGCATGTCATCATTTAACCGCTGGCTGTCCAGGTGGTGTCCAGCAAACGATGTGGGTTTTGTTAATAATTGGCAAACTTTCTGGGGAAAACCTGGTCTTATTAGGAGAGATGGCATTCATCCCACTTTGGATGGAGCTTCTCTCATTTCTAGGAACCTGGCAAACTTTATTAGTAAATCAAATCCCTGACAACCCAGAGTTGAGACCAGGACTCAGAGTCGCAGTCCTATACGCCTCTCTGAGCTTCTAGTTCAGTTACCCAGCCATAGTTTTCATAGTTTTATACAAACGGTGTCTGTCCCCTGACCACCTACATTATTTAAATCTAAAATTAAACAAAGAGGAGTTGTGCATAACAACCTCATAAAAATTAAAACCTCTTCTGTGACAGAAAGACAAAACAGGAGAATTAAATGTGGACTGTTAAATATCAGGTCTCTATCATCTAAAGCAGTGTTAGGAAACGAATTAATATCAGATAATCATATTGATTTACTCAGTCTCACAGAAACCTGGCTGTGTCAAGATGAATATGTTAGTCTAAATGAGTCCACTCCTCCCAGTCATATTAATACCCACATTCCTCGAGGCAGCGGCCGAGGAGGGGGAGTTGCAGCCATTTTTAACTCTAGTGTGTTAATCAGCCCTAAACCTAAACTAGATTATAATTCATTTGAAAGCCTCGTTCTAAGTCTTTTACATCCGACCTGGAAAACCTCGCAGCCACTTTTATTTGTTATAGTGTACCGTGCTCCTGGCCCGTATTCTGAATTTGTATCTGAATTCTCAGAGTTTTTATCCAGTTTAGTTCTTAAATCAGATAAAG
Organism: Epinephelus lanceolatus; assembly: GCF_041903045.1. Lineage (NCBI taxonomy): Eukaryota > Metazoa > Chordata > Actinopteri > Perciformes > Serranidae > Epinephelus > Epinephelus lanceolatus. Next base: position 41,761,232 of record NC_135752.1, on the reverse strand, counting down.
TTATTGTTGCAGGCGATTTTAACATTCATGTCGACGTTGATAATGACTCCCTGGCTACCGCATTTATCTCATTAATAGACTCCATTGGCTTCAGTCAGGGTGTACATGAACCCACTCACTGTTTTAACCATACCCTCGATCTAGTTCTGACGTATGGAATTGAAATTGATAACCTAAAAGTCTTTCCACAGAATCCCTCGCTATCGGATCATTATCTGATTACTTTTGATTTCTTTTTACCCGATTACACGCCACTCAGCAACAGTTACTATACTAGATGTTTATCAGATAGTGCTGTCGCAAAATTTAAGGAAATGATTACTCCGTCGTTAAATTCAATACCAAGTCCCTCAGTAACAGAGGTTTCCTGTACCGACTTTGATCATTTTGTCGATAGCGCCATAGGCTCGCTGCGAACAACACTTGACTCTGTAGCTCCTCTTAAAAAGAAATTAAAAAAGCAAAGAAAGTTCGCTCCTTGGTATAACTCTCAAACCCGTAAGTTAAAAAAAAATTTCGCGAAAATTTGAAAGGAATTGGCGATTGACCAAACTGGAAGAATCTCGTTTAATCTGGACAGACAGTCTCAAAACTTATAAGAGGGGCCTCCGCAATGCCAGAGCAAACTATTACTCAACATTAATAGAAGAAAACAAGAACAACCCCAGGTTTCTTTTCAGCACTGTAGCCAGGCTGACTGAGAGTCAAAGCTCTATTGAGCCTTGTATTCCTTTAGCCCTTAGCAGTAATGATTTTATGAGCTTTTTTAATGACAAAATTCTAACTATTAGAGGCAAAATTCATGACCTCCTGTCCTCAGATAGTACCTATCTAACCTCAAACACAGCTGTAAGACCTAATATATATTTAGATTGCTTCTCCCCAATTTCTCTTCAAGAACTGACAGCAGTGATTTCTTCATCTAAATCATCAACGTGTCTCTTAGACCCCATCCCAACTAGGCTACTTAAGGAGGTCTTTCCTTTAGTTAACACTCATATGTTAGATATGATCAATATATCCTTATTAACAGGCTATGTACCACAGTCTTTTAAGGTAGCTGTAATTAAACCTCTACTAAAAAAGCCCACCCTGGATCCAGAGGTGTTAGCCAACTATAGACCAATATCTAATCTTCCCTTTATGTCAAAGATCCTTGAGAAAGTAGTCACAGACCAGCTGTGTGATTTTCTCCATGATAATAATTTATTTGAGGAATTTCAGTCAGGATTTAGAGTGCATCATAGCACTGAGACAGCTCTAGTTAAAATTACAAATGACCTTCTGATTGCTTCAGACAAAGGACTCGTCTCTGTACTTGTTTTATTAGATCTTAGTGCAGCGTTTGACACAATTGACCATCAAATTCTACTGCAGAGACTGGATCACTTAATTGGCCTAAAAGGTTCTGCACTAAGCTGGTTTAAATCTTATTTATCTGATCGTTTTCAGTTTGTTGACGTTCATAATGAATCATCCTTACATACCAAAGTTTGTTTTGGAGTTCCGCAAGGTTCTGTGCTTGGACCAATCCTATTTACTCTATATATGCTTCCTTTAGGTAACATCATTAGAAATCACTCTATAAATTTCCATTGTTATGCGGATGATACTCAGTTGTATTTATCGATGAAGCTAGAAGAAAGTAATCAATTAACTAAACTCCATAACTGCCTTAAAGACATAAAAACTTGGATGAGCACCAATTTCCTGATGTTAAATTCAGACAAAACTGAAGTTATTGTTCTTGGCCCCAAACAACTCAGAGACTCTTTATCTGATGACATAGTTTCTCTAGATGGCATTGCTCTGGCCTCTAGCACTACCGTAAGAAACCTCGGAGTAATATTTGATCAAGATTTGTCTTTTAATTCTCATTTAAAACAAACCTCGCGGACTGCATTTTTTCATCTGCGTAATATTGTGAAAATTAGGCCTATCCTGACCCGAAAAGATGCAGAAAAATTGGTCCACGCTTTTGTTACCTCAAGGCTGGATTACTGTAACTCTCTATTATCAGGTAGCTCTAGTAAGTCCTTAAAAACTCTCCAGCTAATTCAGAATGCAGCAGCACGTGTACTAACAGGAACTAAGAAACGAGATCATATTTCTCCTGTTTTAGCTTCTCTGCACTGGCTCCCTGTAAAATCCAGAATTGAATTTAAAATCCTACTGTTAACTTATAAAGCTCTAAATGGTCAAGCTCCATCATATCTTAGAGAGCTCATAGTGCCATATTATCCCACCAGAACACTGCGCTCTGAGAACGCAGGGTTACTCGTGGTCCCTAAAGTCTCCAAAAGTAGATCAGGAGCCAGAGCCTTCAGCTATCAGGCTCCTCTCCTGTGGAATCATCTTCCTGTTACGGTCCGGGAGGCAGACACCGTCTCCACATTTAAGACTAGACTTAAGACTTTCCTCTTTGATAAAGCTTATAGTTAGGGCTGGCTCAGGCTTGCCCTGTACCAGCCCCTAGTTAGGCTGACTTAGGCCTAGTCTGCCGGAGGACCCCCCTATAATACACCGGGCACCTTCTCTCCTTCTCTCTCTCTCTCTCTCGTATTCTATTACTGCATCTTGCTAACTCGGCCATTCTGGATGTCACTAACTCGGCTTCTTCTCCGGAGCCTTTGTGCTCCACTGTCTCTCAGATTAACTCATATCACAGTGGTGCCTGGACAGCGTGACGTGTGTGGTTGTGCTGCTGCCGTGGTCCTGCCAGATGCCTCCTGCTGCTGCTGTCATCATTAGTCATTAGTCATACTTCTACTGTTATTATACACATATGACTATTGTCACACATGTATACTGCCAGATATTAATACATACTTTCAACATATTGTACCACAGTAGCCAGAACTATAACTATAATATTATTACTTTCAATAATGTTGTTGTAAGCTACTGTCATTACCTGCATCTCTCTCTCTGTCTCTGTCTCTCTCTCTGTCTCATTGTGTCATACGGATTACTGTTAATTTATTATGCTGATCTGTTCTGTACGACATCTATTGCACGTCTGTCCGTCCTGGAAGAGGGATCCCTCCTCAGTTGCTCTTCCTGAGGTTTCTACCGTTTTTTTTTTCCCCGTTAAAGGGTTTTTTTTGGGGAGTTTTTCCTGATCCGCTGTGAGGGTCATAAGGACAGAGGGATGTCGTATGCTGTAAAGCCCTGTGAGGCAAATTGTGATTTGTGATATTGGGCTTTATAAATAAAATTGATTGATTGATTGATTGAAATTGATTGATTGATTTAAACGAGTTCTAATGACAGATTTTAAATAAAGTTACATTTAAACGTGGTGAGTTGTTTAGGACCGGACAGACGGAAACTCGTTTTCACAGGTTCAGGTTTCATTTCCTGTTTAAAAGTGTATATTTTTTCATCTTTATGTTGGTGAAACGTTGAATTCTTCATTTCCTGTTGATCTGAGGGAATTTACTGTGAACAGGAAGTGAGGCACGGTGCACGCTGGGAGTTCCACTACTGAGGTCAGATGGAGGTTGTTATGTCATGTGACCTCAGAGACAAACTGCAGGGACACGTCTCGGTTTAACGGTGGACAGGTTTGACTTCTGTCTCTTGTCTCTGTCAGATCTCTCCGGCTGATGGAAAGATCCTTCACTTTGGTCGAGTCAAGAACTCAGAGGTGGAGCAAGTGAAGGGGGTCACCTACAGTCTGGAGAACTTCCTGGGTCCACAGAAGAGGCGGGGCAATGGTAAGATCCTGCCTTCTCCGCCCCGGCCTATGTGGCGTTACATATCCCATCATACATCCGTCTCCTGTGCCCCCAATCAGGAGCCCGACTACTCAGTATCAGAGCTGACCCCCAGTGACTCTGTCCAAAACCTTTAATCACATTCAGTTTAACCTTAATGAATTAACCTTAATGACCTGTTGGAAAAACTCAGACTTGATTTGGGACCAGTTGGTCTCGATTTCGATCCTGACGGTCTCGATTTGGGACCTGATGGTCTTGATTTGGAAAAATTGTCGAATACTTGCCATGATTTTCGAATACTGTTTTTGCTTGTGCTGCCCATTCCTATACGATACAATGCGATATACCTTATTGTCCCACTAAGGGAAATTTGTCTTGGACTCAGCAACTGCGCCATAAATGCCTTGACTGCCGCAATGACAACAAACAGTACATCAACAGCCATACCATCCCAACAACAATTACATAACAGTATTGCACATATCCCATAACAGTACACATAACACATACATACCCATACATACATAATCACCATAATAAAAGCACTATAAAAATTATTGCACAATCTTTGGCCTCAAGCAGAATTGTTTGAGTTTGATGGAGGTTGGAACAAATGAATTCTTAAAACGGTTGAGTTTGCAGTTAGGGACTCTATATCGTCTACCCAAGGGTAGGAGGTCATATTCTAAATGAAGAATATGGGATGGATCAGTCACTATACTCTGGGCTTGCCTAAAACAGTTTGCTCATAAATAGACTGCAAGGTCTGACAGTCCCTTCTTCCCATAACCATGGCCGTGTGCACCAGACGAGCAAGCTTAGTTTTCAGTTTGACAGTGAGGTTGCCATACCAGGCTGACATCCTGTATCGGACTAAGCTCTCTAGTACTGCCTGATGAAAAAAAACATGATGCTTTTGTCCACACCATACACTCTAAGTCTGCACAAAAAATACAATCTTTGCTGTAAACGAGAACACAGACCTTCCAACATTCCAACTAAAAGTGTCATCTAAGTGAACTCCAAGATACTTGTATGAGCTGACCTGCTCGATGGGTGAGTCATGTGTGACAACAGAACTATGGTCCCCTACTGATCTCGGGTCTAAGACCATCTCTTTAGTTGTTTTTTTTTTTATTGAGATGGTGAGCATCACACCATTCCACAAAGTTTTCTATTTCAGAAAAATAGGCTGAAGGGCTTGAGTCTTTGTGCAGTAGGCTGAGGATGACGGTATCATCAGGAAATTTAAAAACAAGGTTCCCTGGGTGGCTGTTTGTACATTCATTTGTGTAAAGTGCAAAAAGGACCGGGGAGCTGACACAACCCTGCGGGGCACCTGTGCTGATTGATTTGTATTCTGAGAGGGTGTTATTGACTCTTACCTGTTGACTTCGATTAGTTAAAAAGGAAAAATACCACTTGACTAAAAAGGGTTGACACTAATCTGCCTTAGTTTTGAGATGAGCAGATGGGGTTGAAGTGTATTAAAAGCTGAGCTAAAATCAATAAATAAAATCTGTGTATATGCTTTTGGGCATTCCAAGTGCTTGACAGTGAAGTGGCTGATGCTGTTGATGGCATCATCAGTACCTCTCCCCTGCCTATAAGCAAACTGGTATGGGTCAAGTGCCAAATTGATGTTGATGTATTTCTCAAAACTTTTCATAACAATTGAAGTCAGGGCCACAGGTCTAAAATCATTGTTATCAGCTGGACACGGCTTGGGACCTGTTTGTCTTGATTTGGGCTCTGTTGGTCTTGATTTGGGACCTGATGGTCATGGTTTGGAACCCGATGGTCTTGATTTGGGCTCTGTTGGTCTTGATTTGGGACCTGATGGTCGTGGTTTGGAACCCGATGGTCTTGATTTGGGCTCTGTTGGTCTTGATTTGGGACCTGATGGTCGTGGTTTGGAACCCGATGGTCTTGATTTGGGCTCTGTTGGTCTTGATTTGGGACCTGATGGTCGTGGTTTGGAACCCGATGGTCTTGATTTGGGACCTGATGGTCTTGATTTGGGACCTGATGGTCTCTGGGACCTGATGGTCTTGATTTGGGATCTGATGGTCTTGATTTGGGCCCTGTTGGTCTTGATTTGGGACCCGATGGTCCTGATTTGGGACCTGATGGTCTTTGGGACCTGATGGAGACCTTTTTGGGTCCACTTCCTGTTAAAGACTGATTCCTTTCTGTCTCATTAGACTTGTCTCCGTCCTCGTCGTCCTTTAAGGACAACCTCCTGTCGTCACCTGAGAACGACCTGTTCCACATGGTGGTCTACCTGGCTCCAGGTGACTATCACTGTTTCCACTCGCCCACAGACTGGAGGGTGGAGCTTCGACGTCACTTCCCAGGTGAGATCCTGTGTTTTTTTACCTGTCTGATTTCTGTTCTTGTCCTGTACTTCACGTCTCCATCTCTCTGTGTCCTCGTCAGGCTCGTTAATGTCCGTCAACCCGGGTGTGGCTCGTTTGGTTAAAGAGCTCTTCTGCCTTAACGAGCGTGTGGTGCTCAGTGGCCAATGGCAGCACGGCTTCTTCTCACTAACGGCAGTCGGAGCCACAAACGTTGGTTCCATCAAGATTTACTTTGACCAGGTGAGTGTCTGCACCTGTTCTTTGATCCTGCGTCATTGTTTATATATTTTCATTTTCATCACTAACATCGCTAACATCACCTACATGGCTAACAGGCCTAACTTCACTAACATGACTAATATCACTAACATCACTTACATGGCTAGCAGGGCTAACTTCACTGACATGACTAACATCACTAACATCACTTACATGGCTAGCAGGGATAACTTCACTAACATGGCTAACATCACTAACATGGCTAACAGGGCTAACTTCACTAACATGGCTAACATCACTAACATGGCTAGCAGGGATAACTTCACTAACATGGCTAACATCACTAACATGGCTAACAGGCCTAACTTCACTAACATGACTAATATCACTAACATCACTTACATGGCTAGCAGGGATAACTTCACTAACATGGCTAACATCACTAACATGGCTAACAGGGCTAACTTCACTAACATGACTAATATCACTAACATCACTTACATGGCTAGCAGGGCTAACTTCACTAACATGACTAATATCACTAACATCACTTACATGGCTAGCAGGGATAACTTCACTAACATGGCTAACATCACTAACATGGCTAACAGGGCTAACTTCACTAACATGGCTAACATCACTAACATGGCTACCAGGGCTAACTTCATTAACATGGCTAACATCACTAACATGGCTAATAGGGCTAATGTCAGTAACATGGCTAACATCACTGACAACAAGAAAATAGAAAAGTCTCAACTGTTTTTAATCATTTTACCTCCTTAATAGTTTTATTTTAATATTTTATTCTTAACGTCTTTTCACACCCACATAAAAAATAAAGAACTATATTTTTAATGATTCTTTTAGTTTTGATTTTTATGTCACATTTTTGACTTCAAGTACTTTTTTATGTCGTAATATTTTCCAAATCATTTCATAACAAACTAAATATTGTACATAAAGTATGTTGTAGTAATTTAACCTGTTATTTGCAGTATTTTTAGGTGTTGTTGGTAGGATTTATCTTGTAGTATTTGTCGGTGTTGTTGGCAGGATTTATCTAGCAGTATTCAAATAAACACAAGAAGTTTGTGCTCTAGAGAAAGGATCAGCACTCAGTGAATAACCTCCTAAGCCCTATGATGAGCTAATATGGCAAGGCTTAACTATACAGACCAGTGAGCAGTGATAACTAACATGTCTTTGGGGTCATCAGGTGGGAACCTCCTTTCACCAGTGTTTCGTCTAGTTGGTCCCACGACACCTCCAGAAGGCTAGACAGTGATCTCTGGTGTCCCAGAGACACTCCCCTAATGTCAGGTCTCACTGCTCCCCACACCAACCCAATAACCTCCTTTACCTTACTTACACATGGCTTTCTCAGCCCAAACAGCACCGCCACCTTCAACCAAACCCAGGCTCCGTACATGCGAGCTCCAGGTAGAGACAGTGCTGATACTACCTTTCCTAGCACAGTCACCATACTCTATTTCACACGCTACATAGCATAACTCCAATATAAGCTAAAGTTAAAGGAGATAGATAAAGTCACAGGATCAGCAAACACACTCACATTGCAGCATGGTCTCAAACAAAAGGGATTCAAATAGGCCACTCCCACACTTAAATAACCTTCCTCTTCCTGGATTTTCTCCTGAGAGGAAGTGGATCTCTCCACCTGATCTAAGGAGTTATGTAACCTGCTTAGTAGTTCCCCCTGCTGGCCCCCAATTGATATTATTTCTATGCTTCCAGATCCATTGGCTACACCTAATTGATTCATCTGACATTTTCTTCACTGTCTTCCTCAAACTCTGTCCCCGCACTCCGAGTTCCCCCAGGAGTGAGACAGTTGATCTTGCTATGAATCCCCTACACCCCACTTCCACTGGACAAATCCTAGTCTTCCATCCTCGCTGCTCAGCTTCTGCTCCTAAGTCTGCATATCTAAGCTTTTTTCTTTCATAGGCTTCTTCCACTGAGTCTTCCCAAGGAACTGTCAGCTCAATGAAATAAACTATCCGTTGACTCACTGACCACAACACTATGTCAGGCCTCTGCTTGGTACAAACTATTTCCTGAGGAACAACAAGCTTTCCCCCTAAATCTACTTGCATTTCCCAATCACAAGCACCTTCTAGGCGGCCACACCTTTGCCTCCTCACTAACTTATCTCTTCTGTATTTCTCCCCCTCATGGACAAACTGAATTACTAAACTCCTATCCTTAACACCTTCTGAATTCACCTGTCTTCGTTTCCCTTCGATGCCTGCAGCTAAACATTTCAACACCTGGTTATGTTGCCATGTATATCGGCCTTGTGACAAGCTAACTTTACAGCCTGACAAAATATGATTTAAGGTTGCAGTACCTGAACACAATGGGCATGATGGGTCCTCATTTACGCACAGTTTTAGGTTCTGGGGGGTTGGTAACACATCGTATGTAGCCCCTACCAGGAATCTAATACGATTCTCCTCCATACTCCACAGGTCCCTCCAACTAAGCTTCCTCTTCTCTACACTTTCCCAATTCAACCACTGTCCCTGTTTAGCCTGGGCCACTACCTTTGCACCCCTTACTATCTCCTCCTGTCTGCGTATCTGTTCCACAACCAGCTTTCTTTTATCTTTGAGACCTGCTTTATTCCATACCGGTTTGCCTGAGCCAAGCCCCAGGCCTCCTCGACCAAACTGAACATTACCTACAATCTCTGCATGTCTAAGAGCTGCCTCTGCCTCCTGAACTGCCGATCTTGGGTTCCACTTCCTCCCCTTGGTTGGATTTGGAACCACACTCCTAACTACCACGTCCTTACTCCCAGATAACAAGAGCTCTGTCCTGACCTTGGTACATTTAAATTTTTCTGTTAAACTAGATACTGGCAGCTGAAGTGTCCGTTTTCCATACAATGCAACACTACTTATGCACCTAGGAGCGCCCAACCACTTCCTAATATAGGAGCTAACCGACCTTTCACGTATCGAGATGCTTCTAGATTTACTAGGCTTGATCTTCATGCTGGCCCACTTGAGGTTCTTATTTACCTTCTCTAGTAGCCTCTTTGTACATGGCATTGTTGTGGTCACCAGTGTCATGTCATCCATGTAAGCCCTAACTGGTGGAAAATGCAACCCGTTCTGCCGTCTCTCTCCACCTACCACCCACTTAGAAGCCCTGATGATTACTTCCATAGTAAATGCTAATGGAGAAATTGTACACCCTGCCATGATGCCTATTTCTAGCCTCTGCCAACCTGTTGTGAAACCTGCTGTACTTAGACACAACCTAATATCCTGAAAGTATGCTTTCACTAAGTCAACAACTACCTGTGGCACTCTGAAGTAGTCAAATGCACTCCAAATGAGGCTGTGCGGTACTGAACCAAACGCATTTGCAAGATCTAAAAATATTACATGCAGGTCTCTTTTGTTAATCTTCGCTGCCTGAATCTGGTGCCAGATCATGCTAGTATGCTCTAAACACCCTGAAAAACCTGGTATTCCTGCCTTCTGCACCATAGTATCTATTAAGCTATTCCTTTCTAAGTAGCTAGCTAATCTTTGTGCTACTACACTACAGAATTAGTGGGTATTTGTAGATGTTGTCGGCAGGATTAATCTTGTAGTATTTGTTGGTGTTGGCAAGATTTATCTTGTAGTATTTGTAGGTGTTGTCGACAGTATTTATCTTGCAGTATCTGTAGGTGTCGGCACTATTTTTGTGTATTGTCAGCAGTACTTGTGTTGCAGTATCTGTAGGTGTTGTCTGCAGTATTTGTGTTGTAGTAACAGTGGGTGTTTTTGGAAGAATATGTGTTGTAGTGTCTGTGGGTGTTGTTGGAAGAATATGTGTTGTAGTTACTGTAGGTGTTGTCGGTAGGAATTGTGTTGTAGTTACTGTAGGTGTTGTCAGTTGGATTTGTGTTGTAGTTACTGTGGGTGTTGTCGGTAGGATTTGTGTTGTAGTTACTGTAGGTGTTGTCGGTAGGAATTGCGTTGTAGTTACTGTAGGTGTTGTCGGTAGGATTTGTGTTGTAATATCTGTGGGTGTTGTCGGTAGGATTTGTGTTGTAGTTACTGTAGGTGTTGTCGGTTGGATTTGTGTTGTAGTAACTGTAGGTGTTGTCGGTTGGATTTGTGTTGTAGTAACTGTGGGTGTTGTCGGTTGGATTTGTGTTGTAGTAACTGTAGGTGTTGTCGGTTGGATTTGTGTTGTAGTAACTGTGGGTGTTGTCGGTAGGATTTGTGTTGTAGTAACTGTAGGTGTTGTCGGTAGGATTTGTGTTGTAGTAACTGTAGGTGTTGTCGGTTGGATTTGTGTTGTAGTAACTGTGGGTGTTGTCGGTAGGATTTGTGTTGTAGTTACTGTAGGTGTTGTCGGTAGGATTTGTGTTGTAGTTACTGTAGGTGTTGTCAGTTGGATTTGTGTTGTAATATCTGTGGGTGTTGTCAGTTGGATTTGTGTTGTAATATCTGTGGGTGTTGTCGGTTGGATTTGTGTTGCAGTTACTGTGGGTGTTGTTGGTAGGATGTTTGGATGTTGTTGGCAATATTTCTGAGTACTCCAGGAAGTTTGACAGTCACTTTGCTTCTTCAGGAGCTTCAGACCAACGCTCCACGCTACAGTAAAGGCTCCTTCCACGACCACAGCTACGTTGCCCTGGATGAGCAGGTGTTGAAGGCAGCAGGTGAAGGGGGCGTGGTCTTACAGAAGGGGACGGCAGTGGGGGAGTTTAACCTCGGCTCCACCATCGTTCTGCTGTTCGAAGCTCCGAAGGACTTCAGCTTCAACCTGCAGCCGGGACAGCAAATCAGAGTCGGGGAGGGGATCGGCAGCCTCTGATTGGCCGAGCCATGTACCCAGAGGGAGGGGCCTGACGATGAGGACCTGCCAGTGACTGATGAAAGACTGATTCTGAGGCATTTTGGGTAATTTTCTCTGTAACAGAGACACTGTGGAGGACTGCAGCTCCCAGAATGCCTTGTGCCAAACCTCTCTCTCTGTTTGATTTTCTGTTCTGTCTCTATGTTGCTCATCCACAACTGACAAACGTTTATAAAACGTTCAACAAACGGTTTCCAACAAACTGTTGGTCATGACGTCATAAATAAAGTTAGAGTGAATTGAGATGTCCCTCTGTCCACTGACACTCTCACTCTTTGTCTCTGTTTGGCATTTCAACCAATCAGTTGTCAGTTGAGTCTGAGGCAGCTGATTGGTTGACACCAAACAGGAAGTGACCAAACAATGATGATGATGATGATGATGATGAAGATGATGATTTTGGTGACTGTTGTATTATTGTAAAATATGTCATTTTAATAAAGTTTTCTTTCCCAGCAGTTTGTTGTTTGTGACAGAAGGTATTAATACTTAAGAGTACTGTTACTGTCAGGAGTACTTTTACTCAATTCAATCAATTAATTTTATTTATAAAGCCCAATATCACAAATCACAATTTGCCTCACAGGGCTTTACAGCATACAACATCCCTCTGTCCTTATGACCCTCACAGCTGATCAGGAAAAACTCCCCAAAAAACCCTTTAATGAGGGAAAAAACGGTAGAAACCTCAGAAGAGCAACTGAGGAGGGATCCCTCTTCCAGGACGGACAGACGTGCAATAGATGTCGTACAGAACAGATCAACATAATAAATTAACAGTAATCCGTATGATACAATGAGACAGAGAGGGAGGGAGAGAGAGAGAGAGAGAGATGCAGGACAGACGGTAATGACAGTAATGAAAGTAATAATATTATAGTTATAGTTCTGGCTACTGTGGTACAATATGTTGAAAGTATGTATTAATATCTGGCAGTATACATGTGTGACAATAGTCATATGTGTATAATAACAGTAGCTTACAACAACATTAATGAAAGTAATAATATTATAGTTATAGTTCTGGCTACTGTGGTACAATATGTTGAAAGTATGTATTAATATCTGGCAGTATACATATGTGACAATAGTCATATGTGTATAATAACAGTAGAAGTATGATTAATGACTAATGATGGCAGCAGCAGCAGGAGGCATCTGGCAGGACCACGGCAGCAGCACAACCACACACGTCACGCTGTCCAGGCACCGCTGTGATATGAGTTAATCTGAGAGACAGTGGAGCACAAAGGCTCCGGAGAAGAAGCCGAGTTAGTGACATCCAGAATGGCCGAGTTAGCAAGACGCAGTAATAGAATACGAGAGAGAGAGAGAGAGAAGGAGAGAGAGAGAGAGAGAGACAAGGAGAGAAGGTGCCCGGTGTATTATAGGGGGGTCCTCCGGCAGACTACGCCTAAGTCAGCCTAACTAGGGGCTGGTACAGGGCAAGCCTGAGCCAGCCCTAACTATAAGCTTTATCAAAGAGGAAAGTCTTAAGTCTAGTCTTAAATGTGGAGACGGTGTCTGCCTCCCGGACCGTAACAGGAAGATGATTCCACAGGAGAGGAGCCTGATAGCTGAAGGCTCTGGCTCCTGATCTACTTTTGGAGACTTTAGGGACCACGAGTGTTCTGGTGGGATAATATGGCACTATGAGCTCTCTAAGATATGATGGAGCTTGACCATTTAGAGCTTTACAAGTTAACAGTAGGATTTTAAGGCAGTTATGGAGTTTAGTCAATTGATTACTTTCTTCTGGCTTCATCGATAAATACAACTGTGTATCATCCGCATAACAATGGAAATTTATAGAGTGATTTCTAATGATGTTACCTAAAGGAAGCATATATAGAGTAAATAGGACTGGTCCGAGCACAGAACCTTGCGGAACTCCAAAACAAACTTTGGTACGTAAGGATGATTCATTATGAACGTCAACAAACTGAAAACGATCAGATAAGTAAGATTTAAACCAGCTTAGTGCAGAACCTTTTAGGCCAATTAAGTGATCCAGTCTCTGCAGTAGAATTTGATGGTCAATTGTGTCAAACGCTGCACTAAGATCTAATAAAACAAGTACAGAGACGAGTCTTTTGTCTGAAGCAATCAGAAGGTCATTTGTAATTTTAACTAGTGCTGTCTCAGTGCTATGATGCACTCTAAATCCTGACTGAAATTCCTCAAATAAATTATTGTCATGAAGTTGATATTGGGCTTTATAAATAAAATTGATTGATTGATTGATTGATTGATTGATTGATTTTTGATCTGATTTAATTATTCTTTACAGCATGGCTTCAGGACCTGTCGGATGTTTGATTTTAAACGTGTCAGTAACTCGTCATCACAAAGTGAAAACATGCTTCAGACATCGTTACGCCCCCACGCCACTGACTAACACTGCTCCTGATGGTCAGAATCCAGGAAGTAAACAAACCATAGAAGAAGAAGAAATGTGACACTTTCTGATGTCACACTGGAGGACCAATTACGCAGGTTGATGTTAGCGCTGCTCATTGAGGCGCCGCTCCAACTAGAAGACAATGTGTTTATGTGTTGGGTGATGAATGTGCAGATTAAGGTCCTGGTCACACAGGAAGTGACTCAGCAGCTCGAGGCGCCATTTTGTTTTAAATCAGAATTAAGCTTTTTGCTCACTGTTGTTGGGACGCACCTTTTGTTTCTGAATTTCTCGAGTTGAAAAACCTTCAACTCAGAGCAGAGAAGCACTCCATGTCATCTCCACTTTTTTCCCCATTGTCCAATGGGATGACTTGAGAGGCGGGGCTTCTGTGATGGTCACGACAACAAGTTTACAGTTGGTAACCAATGGAGGAGAAACTGGTGGTAGTGGTTGCTGGATACCCAGAGCTATACGACTTTACAAAGCACAGTTAGCACCATGTGAATAGAAAACAGCAGATAAGTGCAGTACTGTAAACGTCCATGATGGAGGAGAAGCTCCTGGACCAACTGGTGGTACTCCCCATGATCCAGCCTCTTTTTTAGGGTCTCATGTACCCACACAGATCTCTGTTTATCTGCTGACAGCCTCTCACCCTCAACCACAGCTACAGACAGCACCCTCTGCCTCAACATGGCAGCAGCTACACACTGATTACTGCAGGATACACAAACTGTAGACTGACCACACAGGACGGTTAGGGTGAGGAGGTGATGGGCTGGTTGCCTGGCAACAATAACAAGGTGCAGCAAGTGTTTTTTTACTAGAGGGATTAAATTTTAAAAAAAGGCAGTGCAGCGCTTCCTTTTTTAACCTTTAAAACACTTGCTGTGTGAGTGGAGCCTCAGGCACACATTAATAATCCTCCAGGACTGTAACATGCTCATGTTTAACCCAAATAATGTGTCATGTGACTGCAGTTGGTTAAGATCCAGGTCGGAACACCTTCTCACCACAAACCAACCACACCAGAGTTCGTTTGAACCGGACTGAGACCACCTCTTCAAGAAGGTCTCAGTCTGGTTGTTTCAGCGTGCACAACTCAACCGCACTGAGGCCCCCATCACGCAGAAGGTGCCGCACTGCTGCACCCTATTATTGTTGCTAGGCAACCACCCCATCACCTCCTCACCCTAACCTTCCTGTGTGATCAGTCTCCTGTTTATCTAACAGTAATCAGTGTGTAGTTCATGATGATTCTGCCTCTCTGTCTGCGCCGTGCAGCGTCTGTCTGCCAAACATTGTTCCACATCTGTAACTTTGTTACCACGGCATTTAGCAACATTTCCCCTGCCTCCATGCTGCTTCCCCCCGTTTACTAACCTGTTTCCTGTTGGTGATGTCGAACATGACACAGCAGTAAAACCCAGCAGCCTCTCTGGTGTTGTCGTGGTGATGGTGATGACGTTTGTCGCCTCCTGTGATTATAAATGGTGAACACACTCACGTTGGCGGGATGGTTAGAAACGACACGTGACGCTCGGGAACACATTCGTGTTTATTTAAATCTCACAGAGCAGAAAACACAAACAGACAACTGATGTCAGCGCTCTCATTGGTCCGTCCTAGCCCCGCCCTGGGCAGCAGAACCAGCAGCACAGCCAGTAGGACGGTGGCGGGCAGCAGCTGCCATAGCTGTGAAAGCGTGGCTCAGCCAGACCCCCGTGCGACCAGCTGTCATCAGTCACCTCCTTCCCCAGCCACAGTTTCCCATCTGGGGCGGCGTCCACAGCTGGCGCCCCCTGCCTGCGACCGGAGCTCCAAGAGGACAGGGAGCAGGAGGAGGTGCAGGTCTGCTGGGCCTTCACTCCCAGGAAGGACACCAAGTCCAGGTCCAGACCTGCTGCTCCTCCTCGGGGCCGTGGCGTGTTCTGTCGACACTGGGGACATGGGATCCACACCTGGAGGACAGATGGGGGACAGTCAGTCACATCTCATGTCCCTTGGACTCATGGGAGTTGTACTTGGTCGACAGGAAGTTGGTTATTTATTCTCCCTTTGATTCAAACAAAGACAACTGTGTCAAACGTCCCTGTCCTCACACTGTGTCCTCTGTGATGTCATAGACAGATGGTCGGGATGTTGGAAATGACGTGACTCAAAATACCAGTATTTTACTTTTTATTATTAAAAGACACAATTCTTATATTTTATTCCTCCAGGCGGGTGACAGTCGTCACCAGAGGCATCATGTCCGTCCCTAACCTGTCCGTCCGTCTGTCTCATTCTTGTGAACACAACATCTCTAAAACACATTCAGGGAATTTTCTTCAGATTTGGCACAAATGTTCGCGTGGACTCATGAACTGATCAGAGTTTGGTGAGGAAAGGTCAGAGGTCACTGTGACTTTGATTTTGTCTGAGCTGCGTGTTGACAGGAAGTGACCTCATGGTGAGACGGTGTATCATCTCTAGTCAACAACTCTCTGTGCTTCTGATCTGTAACGTTGACAGGAAGTGACCGCCATGAGACGGCGTATCGTCTCTAGTCAACGACTCTCTGTGCTTCTGATCTGTAACGTCGACAGGAAGTGACCACCATGAGACGGCGTATCATCTCTAGTCAACGACTCTCTGTGCTTCTGATCTGTAACGTCGACAGGAAGTGACCGCCATGAGACGGCGTATCATCTCTAGTCAACGACTCTCTGTGCTTCTGATCTGTAACGCTGACAGGAAGTGACCACCATGAGACGGCGCATCATCTCTAGTCAACGACTCTCTGTGCTTCTGATCTGTAACGTTGACAGGAAGTGACCACCATGAGACGGCGTATCGTCTCTAGTCAACGACTCTCTGTGCTTCTGATCTGTAACGTCGACAGGAAGTGACCACCATGAGATGGCGTATCATCTTTAGTCAACAACTCTCTGTACTTCTGAATAGAATAGAATAGAATAGAACAGAATAGAACAGAATGGAATAGAGTTTTATTGCCATTTGCACAAGTACATCACAGTACAGGTACATTGGAATTCTTTTGCGTTTCTCCAAGCACCAGTTAAAAACGAAAGACACAAAGGTCAATAAAGAAAACACAGTAAATCACATAACAAACAAGTACCAAAAGCAAATAAATAATAGTAATAATACAGTGAATAAATAAAAGGCACATTATGAATATTGCACATTATTGTTGTAAGGGGTTATTGCACAATGTCCTGATGTGATGTATATAGTGTGAAAAAGATTATGAGGTTATGGCGTAGGATAACTTCTCCCCTCCCTCATGTCCTGTGCCACTAGTCTGGTAGTGGCTGGGAAGAAGCTCTTGTGAAAGCGAGCTGTGCGAGCACTGATGCTCCCTGGCCTGCGGTGTCTCAGGTTGTACCCCAAGTCCACCCACTGAAACAGGGCATGTGCTGGGTGGTGTCTGTCCCTCATAATGCTCTGTGCTTTCCTCCAGCACCGCTGTGTGTATATTGTTTCCATAGAAGGGAGACCGGAGCCAATAATCCTCTCTGCAGCTCTGATGACCCGTTGCATGGACTTCCTCTCAGCCAGGGTGGTGTTGCCATACCACACTGTGATGGCGGAGGTGAGGATGCTCTCCACAAGTCCTCTGTATGCTTGGGTGAGGGGCTAGCGTCTAAGTCCGGCTTTCTTTAGCACCCTGATGAAGTGCAGCCTCTGCTGAGCTTTTTTCACTGTGGTTACAGTGTGTTTGGCCCAGCTGAGGCTTTCTGTGATGTGCAGGCCTAAGAACCTGTAGCTGTCAGTTCGCTCCACCACGGTCCCTTGATGGTGAGTGGCTGCAGAGGGGGGGCTCGTCTCCTGAAGTCTATGATGAGTTCTTTTGTTTTGTCGACGTTGAGTACAAGATCGTTGTCCTCCCCCTAGACAGTGATGTTGTGAACCAGGTCTCTGTATGACTCGTCCCCCCGTCTGATGAGGCCAAGGATGGTCGTGTCGTCTGCATACTTAATAATAGTGTTATTGTCCTGGGTGGAGGCACAGTCATGTGTGTAAAGTGCAAAGAGTTTAGGGCTGAGGCAGCAGCCCTGGGGGGTTCCTGTGCTCACTGTGAGCTCTGTAGAGACCTTGTTTCGCATCATCACCACCTGTGGTCTGTCTGTGAGGAAGTCCAGGATCCAGTTGCGGGTGGGTGTTGGTATTCCTAGGTCTGCTAGCTTCACCGTGAGCTTCATCGGCCTGATCGTGTTCAAGGCGGAGATGTTATCCAGTAATAGGAGCCGTGCATATATATTGGCACCTTCCAGATGTTGCAGGATGTTGTGAAGTGCCAGGGCCACTGCGTCCTCTACTGATCTGTTTGAGCAGTAGGCAAACTGAAGAGGGTCCGTTGTGTTTGGAACCACAGAGTTGATGTGTTTTAAGACCAGCTTCTCCAGACACTTCATGACGACAGATGTGAGTGCCACGGGTCTGAAGTCATTCATTATGGAGATGTTCACTTTTTTGGGGACTGGCACAATAACAGAGGATTTAAAGACGCGGGGAACTGTTTCCTGTGAGAGAGATGAATTAAAAATGTCTGTGTATACCTCTGCCAGCTGTTCTGCACATACCCTCAGAACCCTCGGTGCCACCCAGTCTGGCCCCAGAGCTTTGCGGGGGTTCACCTGCCTCAGAGCCCTGAGCACCTGGGAGTGTGTCACCTGGAGTGGGGTCTCCTCTGGGTTGCAGGGGGCCTTTAGGGGGATGTCTCTGTTGTGCTGGTCGAATCTGGCAACGAAGCTGTTCAGATTGTCAGGTAGGGGGGCGTTCCGGATTACAGTTGTGTCTGCATCCTTCCTGTAGTTGATGACTGCTTTTATTCCTTGCCACATGCTCCTTGTGTTGTTTTCCCTGTAGCAGCTTTCAAGTCTTTGGGTGTATGTTCTCTTGGCAGCCTTGATGGTTCCCTTGAGCTCATATCAAGCCTGCCTGTACTGCCCGATATCTCCTGACTTGAAGGCTGCACACCGGTGCCTGACCTTATTGCATTTATCCGCGTTGAACCAGGGTTTCTGGTTGGGATATACACGGATAGTCCGGGATGGGATGCATATGGAGGTGCACCAGTCAATATAACTGTTCACAGTGTCTGCATGCATGAATATTGTCCGTGGCCTCCTTAAAAATGCTCATGTCTGTAGCATCCAGGCAGCCCTGCAGTTCTGCCAGTGCATCATCCGTCCACATATTTACAGTCCTGACTTTGACTGGGTCTGCTTTGAGCCTCTTGGTGTAGGTGGGCTGTAGCAGGATGACAAGGTGATCACCTTTCTCAAAATGTGGCTTGGAAACAGCAGTATAAGCATTTCTGATGTTGCTGTAACATTTATCGAGGATGTTGTTTCCCCTGGTGCGGAACTTGATAAACTGATGGTATTTGGGGATACTTTTCCGAAGATCACAATGGTTAAAGTCTCCTACAGCAACAATAGCAGGGCAGAGTCATATAGCTGCAGGGCGGACTGGTGGGCGGAGCCATACATCAGCAGGGTGAAGTCTTACAGCAGCAGGGCGGATTCATAGAGTGCCGAAGTCACGCCCCTTCCGGTAGAGCTCATGAAAAGATATGAATGGCAGTGAATGGGGAGAGCAATATTATCTTTTGTTCCCGTTTGAGTTGCGACATGAAATCTAAATATGTTGTTAATGAATTTAACACATAAATTTTAAGGGCAAGAAAGTCATACTTTGTGGTAAAACTGTTGAGATATAAGCTTTTGAAAAAAAAAACGTAATTAGAAAAACTACACAGGAGGCGGTCGCGTATGTGACGTCATAGCTTTCGCTCACTTCCTGCAGCTTGGAGTGACTGCAACCTGGCACAAAACACACAGACATCTTCAATCATAAATCGATTAATCATAAAACAGTGGAATTTCAACAGGGGGGCCAAGCTGCAGGAAGCGAGCGAAAGCTATGACGTCACATACGCGACCTCCTCCTGTGTACTCTTGAGTCTTTCTAATTAAACAGCTTATATCTCAACAGTTTTACCACAAAGTATGACTTTCTTGACCTTAAAATTTATGTTTTAAATTCATTAACGACATATTTGGATTTCATATCACAACTCAAATGGGACCAAAAGATAACATTTCTCTCCTCATTCACTGCCATTCATGTTTTTTCCGATCTAAGGTCCCATGAGCTTCACTGGAATGGGCGTGACTTCAGCACTCTACAGCAGCAAGGCAGTCATACAGCAGCAGGGCGGAGACATATAGCTGTAGGGCAGGCTGGTGGATGGAGCGATACATCAGTAGGGTGAAGTCATACAGCCGCAGGGCGGGGCTTGTAGTTTTTGTTATGTATGTTAAATCTGTGCATCGTGATTTATGTTTTCTTTTCTTCATGTTGACCTCTGTACAGATGTCAGAGCAACTGAGTTTCTATTGTGGACTCTTTGAACTTTGTTTTTGGCCCGACACATGGTTTTACTCCTGGACTGTCTGTTCACTTCGTTAACTGCCAGCACTTCATTAAACTATCAGCATTTCATGAAACTACCAGCACTTCATTAAACTACCAACACTTCATTAAACTATCAGCACTTCGTTTTACTACCAGCACTTCATTAAACTATCGGCACTTTGTTTTACTATCAGCACTTCATTAAACTACCAGCACTTCATTAAACTATCAGCGCTTTGTTTTACTATCAGCACTTCGTTTTACTACCAGCACTTCATTAAACTATCAGCACTTCGTTTTACTACCAGCACTTCATTAAACTATCAGCACTTCATTCGTTTAACTACCAGCACTTCATTAAACTATCGGCACTTCATTAAACTATCAGCACTTCATTTAACTATCAGCACTTCATTAAACTATCAGCACTTCATTCGTTTAACTACCAGCACTTCATTAAACTATCAGCACTTCGTTTTACTACCAGCACTTCATTAACCTATCGGCACTTCATTAAACTATCAGCACTTCGTTTTACTACCAGCACTTCGTTAAACTATCAGCACTTCATTTGTTTAACTACGAGCACTTCATTAAACTATCAGCACTTCATTAAACTATCAGCACTTCATTTAACTATCAGCACTTCATTAAACTGTCAGCACTTCATTAAACTATCAGCACTTCATTCGTTTAACTACCAGCACTTCATTAAACTATCAGCACTTCATTAAACTATCAGCACTTCATTTAACTATCAGCACTTCATTAAACTGTCAGCACTTCATTAAACTACCAGCACTTCATTAAACTATCAGCACTTCATTAAACTACCAGCACTTCGTTAAACTATCGGCACTTCTTTTAACTACCAACACTTCATTTAACTATCAGCACTTCATTCGTTTAACTACCAACACTTCATTAAACTATCAGCACTTCATTCGTTTAACTACCAGCACTTCATTAAACTATCAGCACTTCATTAAACTATCAGCACTTCATTCGTTTAACTACCAGCACTTCATTAAACTACCAGCACTTCATTTAACTATCAGCACTTCATTAAACTATCAGCACTTCATTTAACTATCAGCACTTCATTTAACTACCAGCACTTCATTAAACTATCAGCACTTCATTAAACTACCAGCACTTCGTTAAACTATCGGCACTTCTTTTAACTACCAACACTTCATTTAACTATCAGCACTTCATTTAACTACCAGCACTTCATAAAACTATCAGCACTTCATTAAACTACCAGCGCTTCATTAAACTATCAGCACTTCATTCGTTTAATTACCAGCACTTTGTTAAACTACCAGCACTTCATTAAACTATCGGCACTTCGTTAAACTATCAGCACTTCATTTAACTACCAGCACTTCATTTAACTATCAGCACTTCATTTAACTACCAGCACTTCATTTAACTACCAGCACTTCATTAAACTATCAGCACTTCATTTAACTATCAGCACTTCATTAAACTATCAGCACTTCATTTAACTACCAGCACTTCATTAAACTATCAGCACTTCATTAAACTACCAGCACTTCATTAAACTATCAGCACTTCTTTTAACTACCAACACTTCATTTAACTATCAGTACTTCATAAAACTATCAGCACTTCATTAAACTACCAGCACTTCATTAAACTATCAGCACTTCATTCGTTTAATTACCAGCACTTTGTTAAACTACCAGCACTTCGTTAAACTATCAGCACTTCATTAAACTATCAGCACTTCGTTAAACTACCAGCACTTCATTAAACTATCAGCACTTCATTAAACTACCAGCACTTCATTAAACTGTCAGCACTTCATTAAACTACCAGCACTTCGTTAAACTATCAGCACTTCATTAAACTATCAGCACTTCATTTAACTGTCAGCACTTCATTAAACTACCAGCACTTCATTAAACTACCAGCACTTCATTTGTTTAACTACCAGCACTTCATTAAACTATCGGCACTTCGTTAAACTATCAGCACTTCATTTGTTTATCTACCAACACTTCATTAAACTATCGGCACTTTGTTAAACTACCAGCACTTCATTAAACTATCAGCACTTCATTCGTTTAACTACCAGCACTTCATTAAACTATCAGCACTTTATTAAACTACCAGCACTCCATTCGTTTAACTACCAGCACTTCGTTAAACTACCAGCACTGCGTTAAACTATCAGCACTTCGTTTAACTACCAGCACTTCATTAAACTATCAGCACTTTGTTAAACTACCAGCACTTCATTAAACTATCAGCACTTCATTTGTTTAACTACCAGCACTTCGTTAAACTATCAGCACTTTGTTAAACTACCAGCACTTCATTAAACTATCAGCACTTCATTCGTTTAACTACCAGCACTTCATTAAACTATCAGCACTTCATTAAACTACCAGCACTTCATTCGTTTAACTACCAGCACTTCGTTAAACTACCAGCACTGCGTTAAACTATCAGCACTTCATTAAACTACCAGCACTTCATTAAACTACCAGCACTTCGTTAAACTATCGGCACTTCTTTTAACTACCAACACTTCATTTAACTATCAGTACTTCATAAAACTATCAGCACTTCATTAAACTACCAGCACTTCATTAAACTATCAGCACTTCATTCGTTTAATTACCAGCACTTTGTTAAACTACCAGAACTTCGTTAAACTATCAGCACTTCATTAAACTATCAGCACTTCGTTAAACTACCAGCACTTCGTTAAACTACCGGCACTTCATTAAACTATCAGCACTTCATTAAACTATCAGCACTTCATTTAACTGTCAGCACTTCATTAAACTATCAGCACTTCATTAAACTACCGGCACTTCATTAAACTATCAGCACTTCATTAAACTATCAGCACTTCATTTAACTGTCAGCACTTCATTAAACTATCAGCACTTCATTAAACTACCAGCACTTCATTAAACTATCAGCACTTCATTTAACTATCAGCACTTCATTAAACTATCAGCACTTCATTAAACTACCAGCACTTCATTAAACTATCAGCACTTTGTTAAACTACCAGCACTTCATTAAACTATCAGCACTTCATTTGTTTAACAACCAGCACTTCATTAAACTATCAGCACTTCATTTGTTTAACTATCAGCACTTCATTAAACTATCGGCACTTTGTTAAACTATCAGCACTTCATTTGTTTAACTACCAACACTTCATTAAACTATCGGCACTTTGTTAAACTACCAGCACTTCATTAAACTACCAGCACTTCATTAAACTATCAGCACTTCGTTTTACTACCAGCACTTCATTAAACTATCGGTACTTCATTAAACTATCAGCACTTCATTCGTTTAACTACCAGCACTTCATTAAACTATCGGCACTTCATTAAACTATCAGCACTTCATTAAACTATCGGCACTTCATTAAACTATCAGCACTTCATTCGTTTAACTACCAGCACTTCATTAAACTATCGGCACTTCATTAAACTATCAGCACTTCGTTTTACTACCAGCACTTCATTAAACTATCGGTACTTCATTAAACTATCAGCACTTCATTCGTTTAACTACCAGCACTTCATTAAACTATCGGCACTTCATTAAACTATCAGCACTTCATTCGTTTAACTACCAGCACTTCATTAAACTATCGGTACTTCATTAAACTATCAGCACTTCATTCGTTTAACTACCAGCACTTCATTAAACTATCGGCACTTCATTAAACTATCAGCACTTCGTTTTACTACCAGCACTTCATTAACCTATCGGCACTTCATTAAACTATCAGTACTTCGTTTTACTACCAGCACTTCGTTAAACTATCAGCACTTCATTTGTTTAACTACCAGCACTTCACTAAACTATCAGCACTTCATTTGTTTAACTACGAGCACTTCATTAAACTATCAGCACTTCATTAAACTATCAGCACTTCATTTAACTATCAGCACTTCATTAAACTGTCAGCACTTCATTAAACTATCAGCACTTCATTCGTTTAACTACCAGCACTTCATTAAACTATCAGCACTTCATTAAACTATCAGCACTTCATTAAACTGTCAGCACTTCATTAAACTATCAGCACTTCATTCGTTTAACTACCAGCACTTCATTAAACTACCAGCACTTCATTTAACTATCAGCACTTCATTAAACTATCAGCACTTCATTTAACTATCAGCACTTCATTAAACTATCAGCACTTCATTAAACTACCAGCACTTCGTTAAACTATCGGCACTTCTTTTAACTACCAACACTTCATTTAACTATCAGCACTTCATAAAACTATCAGCACTTCATTAAACTACCAGCACTTCATTAAACTATCAGCACTTCATTCGTTTAATTACCAGCACTTTGTTAAACTACCAGCACTTCGTTAAACTATCAGCACTTCATTAAACTATCAGCACTTCGTTAAACTACCAGCACTTCATTAAACTATCAGCACTTCATTAAACTACCAGCACTTCATTAAACTATTAGCACTTCATTAAACTACCAGCACTTCGTTAAACTACCAGCACTTCATTAAACTATCAGCACTTCATTTAACTGTCAGCACTTCATTAAACTACCAGCACTTCATTAAACTATCAGCACTTCATTTGTTTAACAACCAGCACTTCATTAAACTATCAGCACTTCATTTGTTTAACTACCAGCACTTCATTAAACTATCAGCACTTTGTTAAACTACCAGCACTTCATTTGTTTAACTACCAGCACTTCATTAAACTATCGGCACTTCGTTAAACTATCAGCACTTCATTTAACTATCAGCACTTCATTTAACTACCAGCACTTCATTAAACTATCAGCACTTCATTTAACTATCAGCACTTCATTAAACTATCAGCACTTCATTTAACTACCAGCACTTCATTAAACTATCAGCACTTCATTAAACTACCAGCACTTCATTAAACTATCGGCACTTCTTTTAACTACCAACACTTCATTTAACTATCAGTACTTCATAAAACTATCAGCACTTCATTAAACTACCAGCACTTCATTAAACTATCAGCACTTCATTCGTTTAATTACCAGCACTTTGTTAAACTACCAGCACTTCGTTAAACTATCAGCACTTCATTAAACTATCAGCACTTTGTTAAACTACCAGCACTTCATTAAACTACCAGCACTTCATTTAACTATCAGCACTTCATTTGTTTAACTACCAACACTTCATTAAACTATCGGCACTTCATTAAACTATCAGCACTTCATTCGTTTAACTACCAGCACTTCATTAAACTATCAGCACTTCATTAAACTACCAGCACTTCATTCGTTTAACTACCAGCACTTTGTTAAACTACCAGCACTGCGTTAAACTATCAGCACTTCGTTTAACTACCAGCACTTCATTAAACTATCAGCACTTCATTAAACTACCAGCACTTCATTAAACTATCAGCACTTCATTTGTTTAACTACCAGCACTTCATTAAACTACCAGCACTTCATTTGTTTAACTACCAGCACTTCATTTAACTACCAGCACTTCATTAAACTACCAGCACTTCATTAAACTATCAGCACTTCATTAAACATCAGCACTTCATTCATTTAACTACCAGTACTTCATTAAACTATCAGCACTTCATTTGTTTAACTACCAGCACTTCATTAAACATCAGCACTTCATTCATTTAACTACCAGTACTTCATTAAACTATCAGCACTTCATTCGTTTAACTACCAGCACTTCATTAAACTACCAGCACTTAGTTTAAACTACCAGCACTTCATTAAACTACCAGCACTTTGTTAAACTACCAGCACTTCGCTAAAGCAGCGAGGGCTTCTGAATCTTCCACAGGACGGTGTGACAGTATGAATCCTTCACCCTCCTGCTTTATCACTGATGACTGATGACTCTTTAAGTTAAACTGAGAAAATTCGATCTGCTGTTTCACTTCCCGTCTATGATCCGTCTGTGGTTCCTCCTTGTCCTTCAGTCTTCAGTTTGTTCCTCAGTCAAATAAAAGACATCGGGCTCTCATTTCCCTGCACTGCGCAGGGTGGCGCAGGGTGGCGAACCCCGCGCAGAGCTAGTTTTGAGCAGGGCATATGGATTGTCCCGTCACATCTGATGTCAGATCAGAGGGGATTGGCACCGTTTGGCACATTTGGCACGTGTAATGGAAACCCAACTTGTTTTGATTAACACAGCTGCAAACTTCGCGCAGCGCATTTAAGGGCGAGGAGAGGGGCTCATTTGATTGGTGTGATGTGTGTAAAACCCACTCCACACCTTCTCTCCTCCCTCTTTCTGACTTGCACAGGTAGGAGCGACAGAGGTGGGAAAGACGAGTAGCTGCGCCAGTGCGCACGGTGTGCCAAACTTGCAAAATCCGCCTGGCCACACCCAGTTGGCGAAGCGCAGGTGCGCTGCGCCTCCGCCTTGCCCAGTCTGCGAAACTAGAGCCCATAGTCTCACATACTGAACGGTCTACCTGTCTCCAGGACGGCCGTCCCACATGCCTGTCCCCAGGAAGTGTTTGGTACTATAGGTCCTAATGTGTCACTCATCCTAACAGTATCAAGCTAACGGTTTGGTTCTGCGGCCGTACATCCTGTCATTAAAAAGCCAAAACCTTGATGTAACCATCAACCATCTCAAGCGCCAGGTTGGTATCCAGGGTTGCAGCTACCTTACATAAATCTTTCTTTGTCAAATCTGGACATGTTTCCATCCTCTGCTCCCACCACCTGTGGTGTACCTCAAGACTCCACCCTGGGACCCCTCCTGTTGGTCTTCACTTGCTCCCTTCAGGCTTCATCCTCCATTGATACGATATCTCCTGCTGTTGTTATGACAATAATACTCAGCTTTACCTCCTGTTAGAACCAGGTGGCAAGAGCAATGACACAGTCAGGTCTGTCCTCCACTGCCTCCATCATGTGAAATATTGGAGGCAATAAACTGTCTCCTGCTAAATGACAGTAAGACAGAAGCGGTCTTATTTGGTACAGCAAACGACCTAGGGCCCTTGGCACCTAACCTTCATGTCCAGATGTCCTCTTTGATTCAGCTTTAAGTTTGACAAACAAATGAACTCTGTAGTGAGAGGTTGATTTTTCTAGCTTAGAGACTGACATTGATCCTCTGAGTTCAGGACCTGAACACTGTCATGAGTGTGTTCAGATCACTGTGATGTTCTGCATGTGGGTATAAACCAGTCCTCCTGATCTCACCTGCAGCTGGTACAGAACGCCACTGCTCAACCTCATCACACCTGTTCTGGTGTCCCTGTGCTGGTTACCAGTCAGGTATTGTTCTCTCTGAGTTAAAAGCCTGACAGGTCCTGGTACCCAAACACATCACTGAGCTCCTGTCACAGGTGACACCAAAGGGCAGAGTGAAACCCTTCACACAACAACAAACATGGTGGCGGTGGCAGAGGTCATAATATTCTACCATTAAACTGGACTTAATCTTTCGTTATATGTGCTAACAGTAGGGGGAGGGACTAATGAGCTTTTGTCGGGGGGTGGTCAGGTAATCCTCTGCACTGATTCCAGGTGAGTGTTGATGATGTCATCAGTCACCTGTTCATTAATGACCGTGTCCAGTCTCTTCAGACATGCCTGGCAGAAGGCGTGGCCACAGTGCAGTCGCCGCGGCAACCGCGTCACCAGGTCATAACTGCCGAAGCACACAATGCACACCAGGTCCTGCCTCCGCAGTGACATCATCGTCTCTACGGCAACAGCGGGAGGAGGAGGGGGTAGGGGCTGACAGGTCACCTCCTCTTCTTCTTCTTCTTCTTCTACTTCTTCTACTTTTCTGCCATCATCCATTTTGTTCTGAGAAAAAAAGATTCATCAGAGGAACATTTAAGACCTCAATTCAACGGGGACCAAACTCAATTCAACAGGGACCAAACTGGGACCAGACTGAAACCAGACTGGGACCAGGCTGAAACCAGACTGAGACCAGATTGAGACCAGACTGACACCAGGCTGACACCAGACTGAGACCAGACTGACACCAGACTGGCACCAGACTGAGAAAAGACTAGGACCAGACTGAGACCAGACTGACACCAGACTGGCACCAGACTGAGAAAAGACTAGGACCAGACTGACACCAGACTGAGACCAGACTGACACCAGACTGGCACCAGACTGAGAAAAGACTAGGACCAGACTGAGACCAGACTGACACCAGACTGGCACCAGGCTGAGAAAAGACTAGGACCAGACTGAGACCAGACTGACACCAGACTGAGACCAGACTGAGGCCAGGCTGACACCAGACTGACACCAGGCTGAGAAAAGACTAGGACCAGACTGAGACCAGGCGGCTAACACTAGACTGACACCAGACTGAGACCAGACTCAGACCAGACCGAGACCAGGCTAACACCAGACTGAGACCAGACTGACACCAGACTGAGACCAGACTGAGACCAGACTGACACCAGACTGAGAGTAGACTGAGACCAGACTGGGACCAGACTGAGACCAGACTCAGACCAGACTGGGACCAGGCTAACACCAGACTGAGACCTGACTAACACCAGGCTGAGACCAGACTGAGACCAGACAGGGACCAGACTGGGACCAGACTCAGACCTGACTCAGACCAGACTGAGACCTGACTCAGACCAGACTGGGACCAGGCTAACACCAGACTGGTGCCAGGCTAACACCAGACTGAGACCAGACTGACACCAGGCTGAGACCAAACTGAGACTAGACTGAGACCAGGCTAACACCATACTGAGACCAGACTGACACCAGACTGAGACCAGACTGACACCAGACTGAGAGTAGACTGAGACCAGACTGGAACCAGACTGAGACCTGACTCAGACCAGACTGGGACCAGGCTAACACCAGACTGAGACCAGACTGACACCAGGCTGAGACCAGACAGGGACCAGACTGAGACCAGACTGAGACCTGACTGGGACCAGACTGAGACCAGACTGAGACCTGACTCAGACCAGACTGGGGACAGGCTAACACCAGACTGAGACCAGACTGACACCAGGCTGAGACCAAACTGAGACTAGACTGAGACCAGACTGGGACCAGACTGAGACCTGACTCAGACCAGACTGGGACCAGGCTAACACCAGACTGAGACCCGACTGACACCAGGCTGAGACCAGACTGAGACCAGACAGGGACCAGACTGGGACCAGACTCAGACCAGACTCAGACCAGACTCAGACCTGACTCAGACCAGACTGGGACCAGGCTAACACCAGACTGAGACCAGACTGACACCAGGCTGAGACCAAACTGAGACTAGACTGAGACCAGACTGGGACCAGACTGAGACCTGACTCAGACCAGACTGGGACCAGGCTAACACCAGACTGACACCAGACTGAGACCAGGCTGAGACCAGACTGAGACCTGACTCAGACCAGACTGAGACCAGGCTAACACCAGACTGACACCAGACTGAGACCAGGCTGAGACCAGACTGAGACCAGACTGAGACCTGACTGGGACCAGACTGGGACCAGACTGAGACCAGACTGAGACCTGACTCAGACCAGACTGGGGATAGGCTAACACCAGACTGAGACCAGACTGACACCAGGCTGACACCAGACTGAGAGTAGACTGAGACCAGACTGGGACCAGACTGAGACCTGACTCAGACCAGACTGGGACCAGGCTAACACCAGACTGAGACCCGACTGACACCAGGCTGAGACCAGACTGAGACCAGACAGGGACCAGACTGGGACCAGACTCAGACCAGACTCAGACCAGACTCAGACCTGACTCAGACCAGACTGGGACCAGGCTAACACCAGACTGAGACCAGACTGACACCAGGCTGAGACCAAACTGAGACTAGACTGAGACCAGACTGGGACCAGACTGAGACCTGACTCAGACCAGACTGGGACCAGGCTAACACCAGACTGACACCAGACTGAGACCAGGCTGAGACCAGACTGAGACCTGACTCAGACCAGACTGAGACCAGGCTAACACCAGACTGACACCAGACTGAGACCAGGCTGAGACCAGACTGAGACCAGACTGAGACCTGACTGGGACCAGACTGGGACCAGACTGAGACCAGACTGAGACCTGACTCAGACCAGACTGGGGATAGGCTAACACCAGACTGAGACCAGACTGACACCAGGCTGACACCAGACTGAGAGTAGACTGAGACCAGACTGGGACCAGACTGAGACCAGACTCAGACCAGACTGGGACCAGGCTAACACCAGACTGAGACCCAACTGACACCAGGCTGAGACCAGACAGGGACCAGACTGGGACCAGACTCAGACCAGACTGAGACCAGACTGAGACCTGACTCAGACCAGACTGGGACCAGGCTAACACCAGACTGGTGCCAGGCTAACACCAGACTGAGACCAGACTGAGACCAGGCTGAGACCAAACTGAGACTAGACTGAGACCAGACTGGGACCAGACTGAGACCTGACTCAGACCAGACTGGGACCAAGCTAACACCAGACTGAGACCAGGCTGAGACCAGACTGAGACCTGACTCAGACCAGACTGAGACCAGGCTAACACCAGACTGAGACCAGACTGAGACCAGACTGAGACCTGACTCAGACCAGACTGGGACCAGGCTAACACCAGACTGAGACCAGACTGACACCAGGCTGAGACCAGACTGAGACCAGACAGGGACCAGACTGAGACCAGAATGAGACCTGACTGGGACCAGACTGAGACCAGACTGAGACCTGACTCAGACCAGACTGGGGGCAGGCTAACACCAGACTGAGACCAGACTGACACCAGGCTGAGACCAAACTGAGACTAGACTGAGACCAGACTGGGACCAGACTGAGACCTGACTCAGACCAGACTGGGACCAGGCTAACACCAGACTGACACCAGACTGAGACCAGGCTGAGACCAGACTGGGACCAGACTGAGACCTGACTCAGACCAGACTGGGACCAGGCTAACACCAGACTGAGACCAGACTGACACCAGGCTGAGACCAGACTGAGACCTGACTGGGACCAGACTGGGACCAGACTCAGACCAGACTCAGACCAGACTGAGACCTGACTCAGACCAGACTGGGACCAGGCTAACACCAGGCTGAGACCAGACTGGGACCAGACTGGGACCAGACTGAGACCTGACTCAGACCAGACTGGGACCAGGCTGAGACCAGACTGAGACCAGACTGACACCAGGCTGAGACCAGACTGAGACCAGACTGGGACCAGACTGAGACCAGACTGACACCAGACTGAGACCCGACTGGGACCAGGCTAACACCAGACTGAGACCAGACTGACACCAGGCTGAGACCAGACTGAGACCAGGCTAACACCAGACTGAGACCCGACTGGGACCAGGCTAACACCAGACTGAGACCAGACTGAGACCAGACTGGGACCTGACTGGGACCAGCCTAACACCAGACTGAGACCAGACTGACACCAGGCTGAGACCAGGCTGAGACCAGACTGAGACCAGACTGACACCAGGCTGAGACCAGACTGAGACCAGACTGACACCAGGCTGAGACCAGGCTGAGACCAGACTGAGACCAGACTGACACCAGACTGAGACCAGACTGACACCAGACTGACACCAGACTGACACTCGACTGGGACCAGGCTAACACCAGACTGACACCAGACTGAGACCCGACTGGGACCAGGCTAAAACCAGACTGACACCAGACTGACACCAGACTGACACCGGGCTGACACCGGGCTGACCCCAGACTGTGACCAGACTGTTAAAGGAAACAAGAACTGACCTGGACTTCTCCTGTCTCTTCACATCATTTCCTCCTCGTTTGTTGTTATTGTTGTTGTTTACACCTTCTCCCCTGTTGTCTATTTTTGTTTCATTTCCTCCTGTCTGTCTCTTCTTCTTTTCCTTAAGTTTGTCTTTTCTCCTTCTGTTGTTTTCTCTGTTTGTTGTTTATTCTCTCCTTTTCTGTTCTTCTTTCGTCTATTCTTCTGTGGTTGTCCTGTGTCTCCTTCCTTCTTCTTCTCTGTTTGCTGCTCGTCGTCCTCACAGGGAGACGGACACTGTGACATCATCAATAATTCAGCCTCACTGAACCGACAGCACGGGCACACACACACGCACGTGCACAAGCGCGCGCACACACACACACACTGTGTGTTCGAAATGTTGCTCTAAACTTTTGAACCAACTACGACTTGACAGAGTTGATCAATCAATACCTGATCAATAACTGAACAATACCTGATCAATAACTGATCAATAACAACATGTGTCACAATTTCAGTACTCTGACCTGTAACTTGATCGGCCAATAGAAAGTGGAGCTGCTCTCATGTTTCTATTGGCTGCTGGTGTCGGCCTATCAGGTTACAGCTCAGTGTGGACTGACTGAGGTCACCTAGCAACAGACATACACACACACACACACACACACACTTTTGATCACTGATTGGATCATTGATCATTGGTCTGTGTGTAGTCGTCATTAGAGCCCTGGGTTCTGTCTGTCAGGCTGTTGTCGGGAGGCCCTATCGTCCAGACCGACCCACCGTGACATCACACCAACACCACCAATCAGCTCCTGGTAGGAAATTTGTGACATCATCAATGTGATGATTTCTGTCGTCGTTTTCAGACGTGACGTATAAAGTTTATTTTTAGTAACATCTGGAGGGAAAGTCTTCACATCACGTATGTTAAATCAAACAGCGTTGTCACTTCCTGTTTGATTTTAACCTCCAAAAAAATAAAAATAAATCCATATCAGCCTGAGAGTTCCTAATATTTAGAACATTATCACGGCTTTACCTCACAGGGAACCTCCATCAGCCGCCCCCATCATCCACCTCCGTCAGCCACCTCCATCAGCCGCCCCCATCAGCCACCTCCATCAGCCACCTCCATCAGCCGCCCCCATCAGCCACCTCCATCAGCCGCCACCATCAGCCACCTCCATCAGCCGCCCCCATCAGCCACCTCCATCAGCCACCTCCATCATCCACCTCCATCATCCACCTCCATCAGCCGCCCCCATCAGCCACCTCCATCAGCCACCTCCATCAGCCGCCCCCATCAGCCACCTCCATCAGCCGCCCCCATCAGCCACCTCCATCAGCTACCTCCATCAGCCGCCCCCATCAGCCACCTCCATCATTTTCAGTATTTTCAGTTAAGGCGTCGCAGGACTGGAATACAGTACCAGTACACATCAGAGAACTAAGTTCATACCATTTGTTCACAAAACAGTTGAAATCATGGCTCATCAACAATCAAACCTCTACACATTAATACTCAGCTGCTGCCTCTGTCTGCTCTTTAACAACTGGCTGCCTGCCATATTCTTTTGCTTATGTCTGTCTTGCTGTTGTTTGTCTCAGTCTATGTTTGTTTCTTGTGAATTAGGCTGTTTTGTAATTATTTGTAGAGTCTTGGCTTGCTCTGCTTTTATGTTTGTGTTGCTATGTTTACCTGTTACTATATTTTTATCTTATATCTTAAACTGCATGCAATGATATTGTTTTAAACTTCGAACTTTTTTATTACTTAGGCTGCCAACTCAGATCTGGCCAGGGACTGTGGATGAAAACTAGCCTTTTGGCTAATTCTGGTATATTTACAGTTCACTGTTCATTAATATGCATTGTCCCTGATAAATAAACAAATAAATAAAATCAGCTGCCCCATCAGCTGCCCACATCCCCCACCTCCATCTACTGCCTCCATCAGCTACCTCCATCAGCTGCCCCATCAGCTGCCTCATCAGCTGCCCACATTCCCCACCTCCATCTACTGCCTCCATCAGCTACCTCCATCAGCTGCCCCATCAGCTGCCCACATCCCCCACCTCCATCTACTGCCTCCATCAGCCACCTCCATCAGCTGCCCACATCCCCCACCTCCATCTACTGCCTCCATCAGCCACCTCCATCAGCTGCCCCATCAGCTGCCCACATCCCCCACCTCCATCTACTGCCTCCATCAGCCACCTCCATCAGCTGCCCCATCAGCTGCCCACATCCCCCACCTCCATCTACTGCCTCCATCAGCTGCCTCATCAGCTGCCCACATTCCCCACCTCCATCTACTGCCTCCATCAGCTACCTCCATGTACTGCCTCCACCAGCCACCTCCATCAGCCGCCTCCATCAGCCACCTCCATCAGCTGCCCCATCAGCTGCCCACATCCCCCACCTCCATGTACTGCCTCCATCAGCCACCTCCACGTACTGCCTCCACCAGCCACCTCCATCAGCCGCCTCCATCTACCGCCTCCATCAGCCACCTCCATCTACCGCCTCCATCAGCCACCTCCATCATCTATCTCCATGTACTGCCTCCATCAGCCACCTCCATCAGCCGCCTCCATCAGTTAAAGAAGTGTAAGTATCCTAATTATATTGTATGCTTCACCACAGTTTGATTGTTTTTTTGTTTTTAGGTGAAAAAGATTAAAATGACGTGAACGACATGAAACGTCACTCTTTAATAATCTTCGTCTTTATTTCATCAACAAATGTTTTACACTTCCATATTTTCTGATTTTATTCGACATCGTTAAGATTTCATTTAGAACTCCTTCATACTCAACCCTTCAGAATAAAATACTTCCTGAAAATCAGAACAACTTTCTGTGAAGACGGAGAAACTGGATCAAATATAAAACACGTATTAAACACAGAAACATGTCCGTCAGGTTCCTTTGATCATATTCAGACATGACGTCACCGCCTGTCAATTAATCACAGATCAATCACATCTGTTCACATTCCTGTAATGTGTGATGTCACAAACCTCATCACAGCCTCTTGGCATTTTGTGTCATTGTCATGACAACAGTAAAAGAGAAAGAAAAGTAAAAAACAAACATCACAGTTCAGCAGCGACAATTTTAATGTTTATAAACATTTATTAATATTCATATTTGTACTGTTGGTCATCACATGATACGACTGATGAAAACAACCCATAATAATGATAATAATCATCATCATCATTATTATAATTATTATTGTACTTCTAATACTCCTACTACTAATAATAATAATATTATTAATATATAATGACGAAAGTAATGACAATAATAATAAACATAGTGTTATTGCATCTTTTTTCAGTGTTTTTTATAATTTTTTGCAAAAACATGTAAAAAATAACAAAAAATACTTTGCATTTTATTTCTAGTAAATTTTTCTTTGATCCAATCATCAGCTCCTCCATGTTCCTCTTGTTGTTGTTGTTGGCACAAAATGGCCACCCTGAGGAAAGAGCTTCTTCAACTTTATTTCCATTCATGTATTTCTTCTTCTTCACTTCCTTTTCTGCTTCCTTGTGTCCTTCCTTGTTTCCTCAGTGAAAGGAAGGAAACATCAACGTGAGGTAACAGGAAGTAAAAGAAGCCAATCACAATGCTCCTGGCGCGGTGACATCACTTCCTCCTCCTGCAGCGGTAGCAGCAGGCCGCACACCTCCCCTGCCCCTCCTCCATCTCTCCTCCAGCCTCCTTCACCACGTACGGGGGGGGGGCGGAGCTCGACACGCCGTACGGGTTCCCGTTGTCACTGCTCAGAGCTCCTGGATTGGCTATCACCATGCCGCCATCATTGGAGGTGTGGAGCTTCGCCCGAGGGATGGTCACCTGACCATACGGGTTGTCAGGGGAGACGTTGATGTTTGATGACATGGCGATGCGTCACAGGAGGGTGGAGCTAAAGATGATCAATTAACCAATCAAATGGCTGTCCAATCATAGACGAGCTCTGAGGAGAAGAGACAGAGAACTAAGTGTGAGGTCAGTGTTGTCACAAACTACTGGACCAATCAGATGCAGACTTTCTGTGAACATGACTCCGCCCCCTCTGCCTCATTCAGAAAAATTCGGTTTCATTTTAAACGTGTCCTGATCGTCTGACCTCAGACACCATAAAAACATGTTGTTAACATCATAACCTACACCACACCTTACATCACACCCTACATCACACCCTACATTAGGCTTGTGCCGATTTCCGGTTTAACCGGTTCGGTCCGGTTTAAGAGCTCCACCTGGTTTAATTCACGTCAACCGGATAAACCAGAGGAAAAAAAAAGCTTTTCATAGCGGCGGCATGTCAAGGGACTATATTCAACTTATCTTGCATTGTAACATGCATTATGACAACTTAATAAGGTTTATGTTTGTTTATAAATGAAGTGGAGGAGCCTACAAGTGTTTTGTTTAGTTTGTCTCAGAGGCTGCAGAGGGACTCTGTCTGCTGCTGCTACGAGAGATCAAATTTCATTGGGGGCAGGGAAAAGTACGAGGGAGTCAGCAGTCATTCAGTTTGTTGCCCTAACCAAAGATACTGGATTACTACTGTACTATACAGTATATACTATACTGTACTATTACTACTATTATTACTGGTTTATCCACCGTCTTTGCCCTAACGTCTTGGGCCCAATTCCAATCCGGCCCCTAAAGACTCAAGCCCTGAACCCTCACTGACTTAACTGACGTCAGCTGTAAGTGATTGAGTGTGAGAGTCTGAAAGGGCTCTGGATGCTACAAATAGGAATGGGACAGCACTTATCCCCCTCTCTACAAAATGTTGTCGACACTGGCGACTCTGGGCGTGATCATTTATCGGTTATTGTCAGCATATATTCCACACACAAAGAATATATATCTATCTATATCTATGGATAGATAGATAGATAGATATTCTTTGTGTGTGGAATATAACCACTGGTATTCCTCTGACTTCATGTGTGTTAATGTACCATCTTAAATCCTTGTTAATGTAATGTTTCATTGTTTATCTATCTGTTTTTTTCGCTCTCCTTCCGTAATGTTACCATTTGCATATCTGCCAACCATGTTTTTGGTTTTTTTTATAACACTTATGGTGTTCCGAGGGCAACCCCTGTATTTGACGTCACAGCGCTATGAACTGTGGGTAATTTCCTTACCGTAAGTCTGCATCGATGCTGACCTACGGTAAGGGGGCATAAAGGGCTCACTCACTGACTGACTGACTTGACGACTTGACAATGAGACAGCCCTCACACACTCACGCACTTCACATGAACGCGCCTCTAAGTCAGTGAGTCTGTAAGGGATCGGATTGGAATTGGGCCCGCGTGTCCTTCTGCTTTTTCTTCTTCTTGTGTAACCTTGTGTGTATTGGCGGTTAATACAGCATTACCGCCACCTAGTGGATTGGAAGCGCATTACACCTATAATGGGCTTTTATTGGGAAAAATAGCTCAAATGCGACCCCCAGTGGTAAAATTAGGTATATAATTTGATATATCGGTTCAGTTAGGTATTTGGCTTTAAATCAAACCAGTTGGAAAATTTTCAAACCAGCACAAGACTACCCTACATCAGAGTTAACATCATAACCTACACCACACCTTACATCACACCCTACATCACACCCTATATCAGAATTAACATCATAACCTACATCACACCCTAAATCATAACCAACATCAGAGTTAACATCATAACCTACATCACACCCTACATCATAACCAACATCAGAGTTAACATCATAACCTACATCACACCCTAAATCATAACCAACATCAGAGTTAACATCATAACCTACATCACACCCTACATCATAACCAACATCAGAGTTAACATCATAACCTACATCAGAGTTGACATCATAACCTACATCACACCCTACATCAGAGCCTACATCATAACTAACATCACACCCTACATCATACCTTACATCACACCCTACATCAGAGCCTACATCATAACTAACATCACACCCTAAATCATAACCAACATCAGAGTTAACATCATAACCTACATCACACCCTACATCAGAGCCTACATCATAACTTACATCAGAGCCTACATCATAACAAACATCAGAGCCTACATCAGAGCCTACATCATAATTTACATCAGAGCCTACATCATAACTTACATCACAGCCTACATCATAATTTACATCAGAGTCTACATCATAATTTACATCAGATCCTACATCATAACTTACACCAGAGCCTACATCATAACCTACATTAGAGCCTACATCATAACTTATACCAGAGCCTACATCATGACTAACATCATAGCCTACATCATAACTTACATCAGAACCAACAACATAGCCTACATCAGAGCCTACATCATAATTTACATCAGAGCCTACATCATAACTTACATCACAGTCTACATCATAACTTACATCACAGCCTACATCAGAGCCTACATCATAATTTACATCAGAGCCTACATCATAACAAACATCAGACCCTACATCATAACTTACATCACAGCCTACATCAGAGCCTACATCATAATTTACATCAGAGTCTACATCATAATTTACATCAGATCCTACATCATAACTTACACCAGAGCCTACATCATAACCTACATTAGAGCCTACATCATAACTTATACCAGAGCCTACATCATGACTAACATCATAGCCTACATCATGACTTACATCAGAGCCTGCATCAGAGCCTACATCATAATTTACATCAGAGCCTACATCATAACTTACATCAGAGCCTGCATCATAAATTACATCAGAGTCTACATCATAACTTCCATCAGTCTATATCACAACTTACATCAGAGCCTACATCACAACTTACATCAGAGCCTACATTACAACTTACATCAGAGCCTACATCACAACTTACATCAGTCTATATCACAACTTACATCAGAGCCTACATCACAACTTACATCAGTCTATATCACAACTTACATCAGAGCCTGCATCACAACTTACATCAGAGTCTACATCATAACTTACATCAGTCTATATCACAACTTACATCAGAGCCTACATCACAACTTACATCAGTCTATATCACAACTTACATCAGAGCCTACATCACAACTTACATCAGTCTATATCACAACTTACATCAGAGCCTGCATCACAACTTACATCAGTCTATATCACAACTTACATCAGAGCCTGCATCACAACTTACATCAGAGTCTACATCACAACTTCCATCAGTCTATATCACAACTTACATCAGAGCCTACATCACAACTTACATCAGTCTATATCACAACTTACATCAGAGCCTGCATCACAACTTACATCAGTCTATATCACAACTTACATCAGAGCCTGCATCACAACTTACATCAGAGCCTGCATCACAACTTCCATCAGTCTATATCACAACTTACATCAGAGTCTACATCACAACTTCCATCAGTCTATATCACAACTTACATCAGAGCCTACATCACAACTTACATCAGTCTATATCACAACTTACATCAGAGCCTACATCACAACTTACATCAGTCTATATCACAACTTACATCAGAGTCTACATCACAACTTACATCAGAGCCTGCATCACAACTTACATCAGTCTATATCACAACTTACATCAGAGTCTACATCATAAATTACATCAGAGCCTACATCAGGTCCTGACAGTGTTGATGTCACATACCTGACACACACAGCTGAGACGTCACACTGCAGACATACACAGCTGAGACACACAACTTAGACACACACCTGAGACGTCACACCACTGACGTCACACCGCTGGCACACACAGCTGAGACACACACCTGAGACGTCACATGTCCAAACATGAAACTCAGACCTCAGACGATTCAGCCTCACGTTAATAGGAGCCTCAACCTATGACATCACACTCACTTCCTGATTCACCTGCTCTGACTGTCTCCTGTCCCCTAACTCCTGTCTCGTGTCTCCTGTCTCCTCTCTCATGCCTCCTGTCCCCCTAACTCCTGTCTCCTGTCCCCCTAACTCCTGTCCCTTGTCTCCTGTCCCCTGTCCCTTGTCCCCTGTCTGCTGTCCCTTGTCTCCTCTCTCGTGTCCCCTGTCTCCCATCTCTTGTGTCCTGTCTCCTGTCCTTTGTCCCCTGTCCCCTCTCTCCTGTCTCCTGTCCCCTGTGTCCTGTCCTCAGACTTTAAAATGGATTATAACTCTGATGTGTTTCAGGTGAGATCACCTGACTCTCCTGTTCACGGCTCCGCACTCCTCTTCCTCGTCTTCCTCAGTCTCTCCTGTCTCAAAAGACAAACACAAATGTCCGCGTCCTCTGTCCTGGTCTTGGTCTGTCCTGGTCTTGATCTGTCCCTGTTGAGACTTGCTGTTTAAATAAAGTCACAAACACAAATCTCTCTCTCTGTGTGAGAAGCTCACTCGACCGACTCGCCCAAACCTGTCTGACCTGCTGACACTCCCTCTCTCTCTGTTCACTCTCTGTCAGGCTCCGCCCCCCCCCATATGTGTTTACTGCAGCACAGTCACAGTGTGAGGAGACTCTGATCCACATCAGGATGTTGAGTCCCATCACTGTGCCAGTTCCATCTTTGAATATATGAGACGTCTTGATCAATGACCTCATCATGTGTCCAGGGAGATTCATTTCTCATTAACACTGACACACCTGCAGCTCTGTGGAATTCCTCTGTGATGATCCGCTCTGATTTATGTCCAGGGAAAACCACAACAAGGGTCCAAAGTCTTTTCAGAGCCAGAGACACTTTTCTTACGGGCCGACAAACCGCTGTCTCTCTGATGTGTTCAGTGTCTCTGATGTTATAAAGAAAAGAATCAAAGGACAATGCATAAAATGTGCTGTGATGATAATGTAAATCCAGGATGTGTAATATGTGATATATGTGGGTGGAACAGATTGTTAGATAAATGATAGAGTGTGAGGTCAAACAGTATCTTTCATATAGACACTCCTCCAGGGAGACATCCAAACAGGCTCTAATCACCTTCTCCTTACACAACAGCCTCTGAATACACTGGGCCTCAACCTCCACCACTTCTGTGGTGGTATTCAATACATTGCATCATGCTCTTATTTTGAAAGATTGGTAACAGGAAGCAGTTTGAGAGGAATCAATCAATCAATCAATCAATCAATTTTATTTATAAAGCCCAATATCACAAATCACAATTTGCCTCACAGGGCTTTACAGCATACGACATCCCTCTGTCCTTATGACCCTCACAGCTGATCAGGAAAAACTCCCCAAAAAAACCCTTTAACGGGGAAAAAATGGTAGAAACCTCAGGAAGAGCAACTGAGGAGGGATCCCTCTTCCAGGACGGACAGACGTGCAATAGATGTCGTACAGAACAGATCAGCATAATAAATTAACAGTAATCCGTATGACACAATGAGACAGAGAGAGAGAGAGAGAGAGAGAGAGAGAGAGACAGAGAGAGAGAGAGAGAGAGAGAGAGAGAGAGAGATGCAGGACAGACGATAATGACAGTTGCTTACAACAACACTAATGAAAGTAATTTTAATTTAATTTAATTTAAATTTTATATACTTTATTAATCCCCGAGGGGAAATTCAATTTTAATAATAATAATAATTATAATAATATAATTATAGTTCTGGCTACTGTGGTACAATGTGTTGAAAGTATATATTAATATCTGGCAGTATACATGTGTGACAATAGTCATATGTGTATAATAACAGTAGAAGTATGACTAATGACTAATGATGGCAGCAGCAGCAGGAGGCATCTGGCAGGACCATGGCATTATATATCAGGATCAGGATAAACTTTATTGTCCCTTGCGGGAAATTTGTTGTAGACAGTCGTGCTGCATATATATATATATATATATATGTTAGGCCTATAGGGGGGTCCTCCGGCAGACTAGGCCTAAGTCAGCCTAACTAGGGGCTGGTACAGGGCAAGCCTGAGCCAGCCCTAACTATAAGCTTTATCAAAGAGGAAAGTCTTAAATCTAGTCTTAAATGTGGAGACGGTGTCTGCCTCCCGGACCGTAACAGGAAGATGATTCCACAGGAGAGGAGCCTGATAGCTGAAGGCTCTAGATCCTGATCTACTTTTGGAGATTTTAGGGACCACGAGTAACCCTGCGTTCTCAGAGCGCAGTGTTCTGGTGGGATAATATGGCACTATGAGCTCTCTAAGATATGACGGAGCTTGACCATTTAGAGCTTTATAAGTTAACAGTAGGATTTTAAATTCAATTCTGGATTTTACAGGGAGCCAGTGCAGAGAAGCTAAAACAGGAGAAATATGATCTCGTTTCTTAGTTCCTGTTAGTACACGTGCTGCTGCATTCTGAATTAGCTGGAGAGTTTTTAAGGACTTACTAGAGCTACCTGATAATAGAGAGTTACAGTAATCCAGCCTAGAGGTAACAAAAGCGTGGACCAATTTTTCTGCATCTTTTCGGGTCAGGATAGGCCTAATTTTCGCAATATTACGCAGATGAAAAAATGCAGTCCGTGAGGTTTGTTTTAAATGAGAATTAAAAGACAAATCTTGATCAAATATTACTCTGAGGTTTCTTACGGTAGTGCTAGTTTAGTTTAGTGGTTTAGTTGACAGGGACCATGTACAGAACAGGTTTTATACCAGAGTTAGCTGAATAGCTAATTTGCATCTGTGGTCCCTGGGCAGGAAGTTAAAAGGACAATAAAGCACATTCTAAACATTACAGACAATATCAAAACCAAACAACAGCATCAACAACATTACAGAGTAAACATCGTACAAAATACATTTGGTGTTCTATATACAAAGATCAATGATTGCATGATTGATTCTCTTTTAGCCATGTCTTCAGAGACTTTTTAAAACTGTTAAGACTTGCACAGTCTCTAATATGGAGTGGGATTGAGTTCCATTTTCCAGTTGCTTGGAATGAGAATGCTGATAGCCCAAAAGTGGTCTTCCTAAATTTGGTGAAACAATCGCCTCTCATTGAGGCCCTGGATACCCTTACATTGTCCCTGCAGAATGACACACATTGATTGAGTGGTGGTGGTGCAAGGTCATGTGCTAGAGGCCAGAGCAATGCCATCTAGAGAAACTATGTCATCAGATAAAGAGTCTCTGAGTTGTTTGGGGCCAAGAACAATAACTTCAGTTTTGTCTGAATTTAACATCAGGAAATTGGTGCTCATCCAGGTTTTTATGTCTTTAAGGCAGTTATGGAGTTTAGTTAATTGATTACTTTCTTCTGGCTTCATCGATAAATACAGCTGAGTATCATCCGCATAACAATGGAAATTTATAGAGTGATTTCTAATGATGTTACCTAAAGGAAGCATATATAGAGTAAATAGGATTGGTCCGAGCACAGAACCTTGCGGAACTCCAAAACAAACTTTAGTACGTAAGGATGATTCATTATGAACGTCAACAAACTGAAAATGATCAGATAAATAAGATTTAAACCGGTGTAGTGCAGAACCTTTTAGGCCAATTAAGTGATCCAGTCTCTGCAGCAGAATTTGATGGTCAATTGTGTCAAACGCCGCACTAAGATCTAATAAAACAAGTACAGAGACAAGTCCTTTGTCTGAAGCAATCAGAAGGTCATTTGTAATTTTAACTAGTGCTGTCTCAGTGCTATGATGCACTCTAAATCCTGACTGAAATTCCTCAAATAAATTATTATCCT
Organism: Epinephelus lanceolatus; assembly: GCF_041903045.1. Classification (NCBI taxonomy): domain Eukaryota; kingdom Metazoa; phylum Chordata; class Actinopteri; order Perciformes; family Serranidae; genus Epinephelus; species Epinephelus lanceolatus. The sequence continues at coordinate 41,717,788 of NC_135752.1, read as the reverse complement.
GGAGAAAATCACACAGCTGGTCTGTGACTACTTTCTCAAGGATCTTTGACATAAAGGGAAGATTAGATATTGGTCTATAGTTGGCTAACACCTCTGGATCCAGGGTGGGCTTTTTTAGTAGAGGTTTAATTACAGCTACCTTAAAAGACTGTGGTACATAGCCTGTTAATAAGGATATATTGATCATATCTAATATATGAGTGTTAACTAAAGGAAAGACCTCCTTAAGTAGCCTAGTTGGGATGGGGTCTAAGAGACACGTTGATGATTTAGATGAAGAAATCACTGCGGTCACTTCTTGAAGAGAAATTGGGGAGAAGCAATCTAAATATATATTAGGTCTTACAGCTGTGTTTGAGGTTAGATAGGTACTATCTGAGGACAGGAGGTCATGAATTTTGCCTCTAATAGTTAGAATTTTGTCATTAAAAAAGCTCATAAAATCATTACTGCTAAGGGCTAAAGGAATACAAGGCTCAATAGAGCTTTGACTCTCAGTCAGCCTGGCTACAGTGCTGAAAAGAAACCTGGGGTTGTTCTTGTTTTCTTCTATTAATGCTGAGTAATAGTTTGCTCTGGCATTGCGGAGGCCCCTCTTATAAGTTTTGAGACTGTCTGTCCAGATTAAACGAGATTCTTCCAGTTTGGTCAATCGCCAATTCCTTTCAAATTTTCGCGATATTTGTTTTAACTTACGGGTTTGAGAGTTGTACCAAGGAGCGAACTTTCTTTGCTTTTTTAACTTCTTTTTAAGAGGAGCTACAGAGTCAAGTGTTGTTTGCAGCGAGCCTACGGCGCTATCAACAAAATGATCAAAGTCGGTACAGGAAACCTCTGTTACTGAGGGACTTGGTATTGAATTTAACGACGGAGTAATCTTTTCCTTAAATTTTGCGACAGCACTATCTGATAAACATCTAGTATAGTAACTGTTGCTGAGTGGCGTGTAATCAGGTAAAAAGAAATCAAAAGTAATCAGATAATGATCCGATAGCAAGGGATTCTGTGGAAAGACTTTTAGGTTATCAATTTCAATTCCATACGTCAGAACTAGATCGAGGGTATGGTTAAAACAGTGAGTGGGTTCATGTACACCCTGACTGAAGCCAATGGAGTCTATTAATGAGATAAACACGGTAGCCAGGGAGTCATTATCAACGTCGACATGAATGTTGAAATCGCCTACAATAATAACTTTATCTGATTTAAGAACTAAACTGGATAAAAACTCTGAGAATTCAGATACAAATTCAGAATACGGGCCAGGAGCACGGTACACTATAACAAATAAAAGTGGCTGCGAGGTTTTCCAGGTCGGATGTAAAAGACTAAGTACGAGGCTTTCAAATGAATTATAATCTAGTTTAGGTTTAGGGCTGATTAACACACTAGAGTTAAAAATGAAGCTCTGTATGGTGATCAATAATAATGTGGTTCATTTACTAAAGTCCAATCCAATCCACTTTATTTATATAGCACAATTTTAACAAACACAAGGTTTCCAAAGTGCTGCACAGCAAGATAAAAACACAATAATAGAAGCACAATAAAACGATCAAGTACACAACAGGATAAAAGTAATAAACTAAGATAAAATAAAATAAAATAAATCAAATAAAATCAAATAAAATTCACATACACATAAAATCATAAAATCAACACGCTACATGGTGTCAAAAGCCAAAGAAAAGAGGTGGGTTTTAAGAAGAGCTTTAAAATGAGACAGTGAGGAGGCCTGTCTAATGTGCAGAGGCAATTCATTCCACAGTTTTGGAGCTGCAACGGCAAATGCTCGCTCCCCTCTGAGCTTAAGCCTAGCTTTAGGCACTGTCAGGAGCAGCTGGTCAGCTGACCTGAGAGAGCGGCTGGGAGTGTAGGGGTGCAGCAGCTCAGAGAGGTACGCTGGGGCAAGACCATTCAAGGCTTTAAAAGCAAATAAAAGAATTTTAAAATGAATCCTAAAATGGACGGGCAGCCAGTGGAGTGAAGTTAAAATAGGAGAAATGTGCTTGTGCCAGTTAAAAGACGTGCAGCTGCATTTTGTACCAGTTGAAGATGAGCAATGGAGGACCCACTAACCCCCATATAAAGTGCATTACAGTAATCCAGCCAAGTGGTCACAAAGGCGTGGATTACCGTTTCAAAGTGTCGTCTCTGAAGGACTGGTTTAATTTTGCCAGCTGCCTCAACTGGAAAAAGCTTGACTTCACCACTGCTTTAATCTGGCTGTCAAATTTAAGGTCTGTGTCCACTTTTACCCCCAGATTGTTCACAACTGGCTTGTGATACTGTGCCAAAGAACCCAGATCAACTAGGGGGGTCATAGAAGAGCCACCAAAGACCATGACTTCTGTTAGAGGACACGCCATGTCTCTACTTCCTGTC